>NC_041387.1:62840662-62858557 GCF_002162155.2 Triticum dicoccoides | reverse complement strand
CAAACTAAGACTCCATCTCTCTCTCTCTCCTCTCTCTCTCTCACTCTCTCTCTCTCACATACACACACACACACACCACACACACACTAAGACTCCATCTCACACACACATGCTCTAGGCAGAGCATTTGTTCCTACCACCCTTCATCCAACCTTACCTGTATGATAAAGAATCACCTTTATTTACTTGCATAACATGGACAGATTCCACTTTACTTTAGTAGTTAGCAAACTTATCATTTGTATACCCTTATAAAAAACGAGTTGGCGATGATGGTGTGCCTGCCATCTTGTAAAACAGACCGTATGATCTATATCTGACGGATAGGAAGCAAACTATGATAATTTTACAAAAGATACCTGCACCTCTCTCCACATCATTATCTCCCGCAACCTCATTGCTCAGCAATTAAAAAAGGAATAAGTCTCTGGAACAATCTAGCATGCATGGTGGCCGCTGCCGCCTGCCGGCGCCGTCCATCCCCATGCCTCCGCCCATTCCGACCACCAGTCACCACCACGCTCCACTCCTCCTCGCCTTATCTCTCATCTTTCATTTTTTTCGATGACATTCTCGAGATACCAGTTTTTCGATAAAATTCTCGAGATATCATTAGTTTTTACACATGGGATTACTCCTGCATGGGTCAATCACAATAGGTGTTTTGTAAAAAAATGCATATTGATGTTCCGTGCAATGCACGAGAATCTTGCTTGTAATTATATAACGCAAATCACGAGTAGGAAGTGACATTTTTTTGACACAACCACATTAACATGGCCACATAAATCACGAGCAGGAAGGAGAAGGGAAGCGGGCTGTGGAGTAACGTTTATTACCACAATTTCTTAGGAAACTGAGTGCAATAATTGAGTAGTTTTGCAAACTACCATTACTACTACACCTGAAACGGTTCAAAACCTATACTCCCTTGCCAGCGCGCGCCTCCCACGTGAAATGGTCAGTGTCGCCTGGAGCGTGAGTGCCACATTAATGCCCGGCCAGAGCGGAGGCGACCTCTCACTGTCGCCGGCTTTGAAGTGGCGCGACGGCCGAGAGAGCGCCGCTTCCCGGTGCACGCGACTACTCCGTGTCGAGACTGGCCATAGGCCCTATTTGGATCCATGGGTTAGAGTTAGTTTGAGCTAGTTGGGGCTCAAATAGCCCTAAAGTATCCAAGCATGAGGGTTTAAATTGGAGCAAGTTGCACCGAACCCACCAAAAAAAACTATCCCACCCAAGAGGTGCTAACTGGAGATAGTTCTCATTGGGACCACTGAAAAATCACTTTTGTCTCTCCATGAAGTGCATTTATTGTCAATCTAACTCTGTCACCCAAACACCTCTTTGGCTACAGTTAGTTCAGCGTTAGTCATGAGTTAGTCTAACCTCTAGCTAAGTTAGAGTATCAAACAGGAGCAGTATAGGACATGCAAGTTGCTCAAAGCATATAGGAAAATTCGTACGTGAAAGGATTTTTTTCTTTTTGAAAACGGAACGTGAAAGGAATTTTTTTAGAATGCTCTTGGCATGTCGCTAACATGTGATAGTTAACCGACCTCAATAGACGGCAGAAATGCCAGCCCGCCGCACTTTGATAGAGACGAGGAAGGAGAAGCGGTATAGGCTGCTGGATTACTAGAGATAGGTGTCGCACGGAAGCCAAGAAATATGGTGATAGCGTGGGTTAGCCATGTACTAGTATGATGTAACTACACTGGGCTACCGTGTTTCGTACTCTTCCAGTCCACTGTGGAGATGATTGGTTAATTTTATATCGCTGAATAATATTAAATATTATGAGTGCAGACGCTCCACCACGAGGTTCCTTGCTCCTTCTCGGTCATCCAGAATCTATGTTCTTCCACTCTATTTTTTTTACGTGAGCTTTGTTCATCCTTTTGCCAACACGGGAGACATCTAGCATCAAGGCGCATGTGTTATGCAACGATCGTTCCATCTATATGAAGAACACGTGGCACTGGAACTACGAGACGGACATGTACCCAGGAGTGGACGTACGAACCTGAGTAATGTAGCGCAGTAAGTGGAGTAGAAAGGCACAAATGGTATGAACATGCGTGGCATACAGGGTGTGTTTGGTTGCATTCTCGTCTCAGCATAGTTGTTCCCTCTTCATGTATGCTCAACTCAACACCCCTCTTCATGCATGCTTCTAGTGTATTTGTGCTAAACTAGTATGGACTCATGCACCCTCCATACACTCTACCAAACACCCAAAAGTAGGTCAAGAAGGGAACTCTTGGGCGGCATTTGTCTCTTACTACATACTACCACTAAATGTTGTACGTGCAATGCACGGTGATGTTATGGAGTACGTGTCTAAGTACTGTACTACTACTATATTAGTTGGAGGCACATATTAACTTTTATATTTGTTTACGTGTATGCCCCGAGACCTTCCAACTAGACGTGTCTTTCTCTCCAGGTCGCACTTTGTATCATTCATACAACTAAGTACTACTACGTGTGGTCTCCAACCCAGAAGTGGAAGAAGTGGAGACGCTCTACCACGCTGTTTTTTTACACTGGGCTCTACCACACTGTTCATGTCCCACTCCTTTCGCTGACGTGTGGGACATCCAGCACGTGCCGTGTTTGGCACCCTTCGTCGTAAGAGTTGAAACGCTAGCATTCATTAGAAATAAAAAATAATTATAAATCGGCAGTGATACTATTTTTTTGCGAACCAATCAGCAGTGATACTACCACGCGGTTTCCTTGCTCCTCGATATCGGAAAGAATACTTCCGTTCGCCAACATGTGGGACATCGACCATCCTGGTCCACTTGCCATGCACGCAGAACTCAAAGGGAGAGTCACCCAGGTCGTCGCGCCGCAGTAACAATGACTAATGAGCCGTCAAATCACAGGCACACTTCCCACTTTGAAGTTGCTCGGACGAAGGAACCATCATGACTTTGTTGAATTCCGCTTCTTGAAGAAAACTACTGTACCAGCAGTACTGGTAGCTACAGTATTTACTCCAACAAAGGCCTCCTTTCATTCACAGGATAGGAATATGAAAATCATAGGAAGTGAGATGACATGCATCTCAATTCCTATAGAGAAAGAGATGCCATTTGATGCATAGGATAGGAATTTTTCCACTTAGTCTAGGCTAATGTACTGGTAATTTGCTCTAAAAACTACAGTAGTAACTAGTAGTACTGGTACATGCTCGTACTCAGACACAGACACACACACTAACTACTACTCCTAGTACTACTACTTCTCAAATGCTGGCCAGACGGCGTCGTTCTCCTTCCCGGCTTTGTTGGCGACACCCCACCGTGCTTGGATCTCCGCCGACCTCTCCGCAGCAGCGCGTGCGTCCTTTTCTTTCTTGCGGCGGCGGGCCTCTCTTTTCTTGAGTGCTTTCTGACTTTTCCGCTCCCTCTATGCGGCTTTGGCCGCCTCTTGCTCTACCGCCCATTCGGCCTTGGCATCTTCAAATTCCTCCCATATAGTTGTGAGGTCGCGAGTGGCGATGAACTCGGCACGGCGGGATGCCATCGCTTCCCTACCATTTTGTGTGCGTTCGTGGGCGGCAAGGAACTCGACGCGGCGGGATGCCATTGCTGCCTTACCGGTTAGTGTGCAGCGCGGTGGCATGAACGACGCTTGGTGAGAGATTTAGGGTGGAGTGGCCGGACAACCGTATAGTGCATTGGTTTGTCAAGAGCTCAAGGACAGAAGACGAAGCAAATTAGGATTCCCCTTCAATCCTGGTCATTTATTACCGAGTAAAATGCATTGGCGGTCGTCGAACTTGTCTTGATAGCTCACTTTGATCATTGTATACGAGATATGGTGATTATACGGTCCCTGGCTCAGCGTATAGCTCCATATTTGTATGGTTGACCAGTAAAACAGTCTGCATGCGCCTGAAATGGTCACTGTCTCTCCAGAATGTCAATGCCGCATTCACCGGACTTAACTGCAGGTGCAATTGGTGTGTCACTGATATGCGGGCCAGACGCCCGTTGGGCCCACATGTCAGTCACCCAAACGCATCTGCAGTTACGTCACTGAAGCAGCGTCCGCATTCACGCCCGACGAACCTACTCCGGCGCCAGTTGTCCATCCGTCTGCCGCGTCTCATTGCCATTCGCCCGCTATATTAACTTGAGCCCCAGCTCCTAGCCATAGCCAAAGACCCACACTTATTCTCCTCCGGTCCCTTCCTTCTGTCGGCACCACTTCAACCATGGCCTCATGGCGCTATGAAGCTCTCTTGGACGTACTGTCGTAGGAGCAGACGAGGGACATCTCCGGCTCCGCTCCGGGCGCGCTCCAAAGCTCTCTTTGACGTACTGTCGCAGGAGCAAACGAAGGAGATTGCCGGCACCCCCGGGCCGCCCTCCGCCGCCACGACCGCGAAGCCGGCGCGCGTGCGCGGGCGCAGCCGGCAGCGAGGAAGCGCCGCTCTGGTCCCGGGAAGGCCACCACTACTCCACTTAGTCGATGCCAAGCTTGGTGGGGTAAACATCGGCGGCCGATTAGCCGCTTGATGGCGACATGGAGGCGGAAATCTTCATAACCTTGTGCTCCGGTCGGAGGAGGAGGTTATCGAGGCGGATGAGGAGGAGGCAAAGGCAATGGCTGGCTTTCTCGGGTTCATGGCCGGACTTGGTGGTCGGGCGCCAGTGATCGTTTAGATTAGGTTTACAGTAGGTTTCGTACGGTTTGTGCGAAATATGTAATGAATTTCGTCCAGTTTGTAGGAAAAGTTTTCGAAATGTAATGAATTTCATCCAGTTAATTTCATCCGGTTAATTTGAAATTTGCTTTGTTTGCATGAATTTCGTCCGGTTAGTTCATATAGTTGTCAAAAGGTATGCGGGCAGCATCGGATGGCATCCATCAGTGTCCTCGGACAGATGCCGGTGTAAATTTGTGGGCCAGCGCTGGAGATGCCCTAACTATCATGCTATAATCGCTAACAATCCTCCATTATTTGGCAGGGAACAGTTATCCCTCGATCAAAATCAGATCCGCGGTGTTTCGCACTCCTCCCGCGTACGAGTGTAAACTCTTGCTTACATAAAGATGGAGCAAGTGGACGGCACTGTAGCACGTCATATCACTCGAACTAGCCCACCTAACGAGCGGGAAAGCACCACCCTCATCATTTTGTTCTGGATTTCTATCGATCGATCGCGCGAAAAGTTCTAAAGGAAAAGGCGGCACACTTACGACTCGTACGCGTCGCAACCCCGACAGTCCGGCTCGCACACCGCTCACCAAAGGGGACACGCGTTGTCTTGCAATTTCACTGACATGTGGGACCGTAATTGAATAAACCGTCGATAGCCGAAATCTAATCGCTTGGCGGGCGTCGGCTGAGAAGAGAGAAACGGGGTTAGGGAGAAGAGATCGCCCGCCAGCCGTGCACGGACTCCAAGAAATATATGGTGATAATGTGAGGTGGGCCATGCTGGAGCCCGGACCGCTTCCGGAGCCCGCTCTCACTGCCTTGGCCCCTCAAGACGCCAGCTGCCCGCTGCATGCATAGCAAGTAGTCCCCGCTTACGTGGAGGAGAGAGAGGCATTGACAAAGTCAAGGAGTAACAGTGGAGACAATAGCTTTCATCAAAAATAAACAATGAATACTCGTTGCTCGTCCTCTATATCGGAAAGAATACTTTCATTCACCGACATGTGGGACGTCGACCATCCTGGTCCACCTGCCATGCACAAAATTATCCTGGTCTACCCCGGTCGTATCGCAGGCCCAACCTTTCCCACCGTAAGTTGTTCGGACGAAGGAACCATCATGACTTCATTGAATTCCGCTTCTTCAAGAAAACTTATTGTACCCGCAATACTGCTACCACATGCGAAGACTGGACGGCGCTGTACCACGTCATATCACTGAAACCCAGTAGGCCAAACTAGCCCGCCTAGGTCATCTATTTTGGAACGGAGGGAGTACATCTCTGCACTGCTATGATTTTGTGTTGCACGTTCTCTGTACTTTTGCTATGATTTTCCTACCCTATGAATCAAATGAGGCCTGAATGTATGTCGACTATTGTCTGATCGATCGCTAAGCCTACAATTTTAGGAGCTAGGGCTATTGGTCGATCGACGAGGGATAAGTATAAGCGTACCACGAGCTCATCAGCCCTAACGTTTCTCTTCGGTGAGTGTTTTGCAAGTACTATAGCTCGCACAGTAGCTAGCCTACTAACGCCAAGAATCATCAAACAAGCCCTGTTGATATGATAAACAGTTCAAACTTACATCTAAGCATGCCATATATTACATTAAAAGCTGGTGAGGATACATCTATTTCCATAACTCGGAGAGGGTTCGCATGATTCATCGCATGATTCACTATCAAACAAAAGTAGCAAGATCCGCCCACACAAGACAGTGCAATAGCCCTAAGATGGTTTGATAACATGCATCGTTCTGGTAATTAAACACAGGGCAATGCAAACTACCCTGAAGGATTAGCGCGACCAACTATTTCTTGTCATCGATCTCTTGGGCAATGACCACAGCACGGACAGCGGCATGGGAATCGATTTCTGGGGCGATGTCCACAGGACTGACCGCGACATCGGAATCGATCTCTGGGGCGATGTCCACAGGATGGACAGCGGTATCGGAATCGATCTCCAGGGCGATGCCAACAGGACGGGCCACGATATCGGAATCATCAAGGACAACCACCGGCACCTGCACAACACTAACATATTAGCAAGCACATTGCAAATAATCAAAAAGCAAGCGCATTGCAAATAATCAAAAACCACAACTATGGTAATAAGCCATTATTTTTTACCTTGTGAAGCTCACCGGGGGATCTCATCCCTCCGGGGGCCATCTCCTCGTCCTCGATGGGGGCCATCACCTTGCCAGGGGAATACTGCTTCTCAACGGCGACTATCTCCTCAAACTCGGTCTTGAGCCTCACATAGGTGGCAATCAGAGCTCCTGGGGTAGGCACGGTGGGGACCTTGTTGTTCTTCCAACTTTCTTTGAGGAGTTCGTCCGCCAACGTCCTCAACTCTTTGGCCAGTGCTTGTTTCTTGGAGTTCTTCGTCTCCATGGGTTGGCCCGCCAACATGGTCAACTCGTTGGTCGATGCTTGCTTCCTGGAGAACACTGTCTCCAGTGGGTTATCCACCGGCAACTCTTTGCCTAGTGCTCCAGGATCCATCAATGAACTGACAAACAAAAAGCAATCGAAAGGAAACCACAATCGCAATGAAAACGGGAAAAGAATAGGATGTGAGAATTGGTCGGTGCTTCGCAAAAAGAAGATTATTGGAATAAAAATATAGCATCATAACTGATTCGCCCACCTTTCCTTCGTCGGTAGAGAAGAAAAATGGCAGAAGTGAGTATCCTAGAGTGAGGTTTTCTTAAGAAAGGGAAGAAAGGGCTTGAACGAGCGTTCCAATGAAATGATGGTTGCTTCGTCCAGTCCAACTTGGAGGCCACCTTACCATTGCTGGTAAAGATATGGGTTTTGTGATATGACGGGTCATGATGACCACACCGGGATGACAAGTGAGTCTTGACTGTAGCACCTCGCTGTGATTTGGTGGATGGCACGCGGGCCCGGATGCTTTTAAAAGTCATTAACTTGATTTTAGTCTCTTTAGTATTTGGATCCAAGCATGGATGAGGCTAACAAGTTTTAGTCCCACTACTTTTAGTCATGAGACTCAAACGTATCAAAGCACTCTCTCAATATTGTGCACCGCGACCAAGGCGGAGAGGAAAACGACAGAACTACGCAATTAATGCATGAGTTTAATTAGGGTAGTTTTGTAAAGTATGAGATACATTCCTCCAATCGAAAAATCCCTTGGTTAAGAGATTTGAGATTTGAGCCCTATAAACCAGAGGGGAGGGGGTACTGCACACGGTGTATTCTAGTCACTTGTTTTTTTAGCCGAAGTCTAGTCACTTGTTGAAATCTCTAAAAAGGCAAATACTCCTTTCCGGTTTACAAGTCTATACTACTCCCTCCGTGTGGATGTGTAAGTCATCTTAAGAAAACCAAATACTCCCAAAACACTTAGGCGCGGTGCATTAACTTCTACCTTGTTTCTTGTTTCTTGACATACATATCAACCAATAAGAGATGAGAGGTTTGCATGCTTTTAATGACTTGCAATGGCTAGTTCATTGCATGGAATGCTATTAATTAGCAAATAAACATTGGTGACCCTAGGAGGAAACGGTGCTAAGTGCGTGGACTACAGAATGAGTATCAACCAATGGATAATGGAGTTTAATTGTTAAACAATAGCAATTTTGTCTCATGCAAGAGCCTGGCTAGTACTCCAAGGAACCGCACCACGCGAGCGTTCGCAACTGCCATGTTCGGTTTGCACTTGGCTCTTCGCCTCTTCGAGAAGACGAACAATGATGTTACTCCTACTTCTACAGTATCAAATCCACTGCTGCATGTCCGTCCACCTCGTGCGGGAGGGATAGCGTGTAGCGAAAGCTTCTACTTACTGCTCCTGCCTTTGCGTCCATGATAGGTGGGCCCAACAGGTGGTTGGCCCACCTGTCATGCAGCCAAAGGCAGGTGCAGTTAAGGCACCGGAGCTCAGTCCGCGAGGGAGAGGGCGTCGTAGTAATAAAATTTCTCGGGCTTGTACGAGTTGACGCGACACATCAAAGCACTGCATTCGATAAAACTCTTTTTACACATTTCCAATGGGCTACTTCGTATGTAGGAGTAGACATATTCTGCTTCGTATGTACACCCTCCGTTCCAAAATATAAGTCTTTTTAGATATTTCACTATGAACTGGAGTACATACGAAACAAAATGAGTGAATCTACACTCCAAAATATGTCTATATACATCCGTATGTAGTTTGTAGTGAAATCCCTAAAAAGACTTACATTTAGGAACGGAGGGAGTAGTCACTTGTTGCAATCTCTAAAAAGACTTATATTTGGAAACGGAGGGAGTACAACGCATGCATGGATGCCGTGACTTTCCTTTTGATACTTGCATGTATTGTTTGATGCACCTTGCCAAATTTTGACTATAAATTTAACTAACCAAATTTTCATGCATGTCACAAAAAATCATGGGGCTATTTGGATTGTGACTATGTTTGTCTTATGTTGCCACATTATTTTTCCCACACTTGCCACACTTGCCTAACCTGAGCTGCTCAAATTGTTAGACACACTTTGGCTTGCCTAAGGGAATCTTGCCACAATTTTTGTGTCTATGACATGTGGGGTTCACTGCTAATAAAAAAATTCTTGTCTTAGGTGTAGCTAATAAAAAGACTTATATTTAGGAACGGAGGGAGTAGAAAATATAAATAATAATGCATGTTGGGGCAACCCACGTTTCCGCTAATTTTAGCCATGGGCTTGTTCACAATTTTTACGAGGGGGTGGTTGTTCATTTAATGGAGGGACTTGTAGTACTACCAGACTTGAACGATACAAAGTGCAACCTGGCACACCGTAACACCACTTGGAACAAGCGGGTAGCTATCTCAAAAAACAATCAACAGCTAAAAAAAACCGCGACCTGGCATGTAGTATAGTACACAATTTTAAACTATTGTTTTGATGGAGTGAAAAAGGAAAACTACCCCACTACTTATATATAGGCCGGAGCCTCCGTGCTTGCTTGCTAGGGCTGCTCTATTCACACACTCTCATCCTCTCCAGATCTAAACAAGATAGGGGTAGTAACCCTGTCTTTCTCCCTTCAAAAAACACTGGCTTTCTATCCTCACTGCTGGTTACAGATCCGGACGTATCCCCCTCCGCCGGTGAAGGGGAGGAGGGGCAGCGTTTAGGCCGTCATCCACAGCGAGGTTGGAGACCCACTGCCGGCCGCACCGTTATCTCTGGCCGAGCGCCGGGGCGGGAGGTCCTCCGATCCCTATGTCGTTGCCTATGGGAGGATCCGGCCTCCCACCGCCCACCCATCCACATCCCGACGACCTTCAGGTATATCTTCGTTCAAAACCGCCTTAGCTCTACTTCCCCATCTCGCTACGTTGCTGCATGTGCATCATTTTCTACCTCTCAGCCCTTCTTGATCGGATGGTCCAACGTCACCTTTTTTTTCTATTGTTAGAGGTAAAGCTACTTCATGGAGTCGAATCTTGTACTCCCTCCGTCCAAAAATACTTGTCATTGAAATAAAGTGGGGGTGGGGGAATTTAGTATGTACATCGGACTTGGTACAAACAGGAAGGAAAGGGGATGAAAGTAGTACAGACTGGTCATCCAACCGGTCTCTTGGTCAAAAAGGGAAATATAGGGGTAACGCTGTACACAGTGGTATGACCAGGATAGATTTGCTATCCACACATAGGAGTAGGTGGCTAGAGTGAACAAAAATGGGACCAACCCAGATATGTTTCTTGGATCTTTGTTTCTCGGGGAAACAAACTATGAATCACCACTTTATGCCCCTGTTTACGTACATGGTGCTGTACTGCTGGTGCACCCACAGTCCCATGCCCTTATACCAAATATTTAGGCTCCGGTCGGAATAAAGGGGTAGAAAACATAGGTCTTGATGAAAATAGAGGAATAGGAAAGGAATGTAGGTATAAAACTATGGAATAGCGAACCGGAGGAAACTCTCAAGAGAATGTGTTTGGATGGACTACGGAATGTACATATTTGTTTTTTTAGAGTAGCATGCTTGGCAGTATGAGATGCTATTTGTTTATTTAGCTGCACAGTGACTACTCTTGTCCTCACCTCACATACCACACATAGGTTGATTTTTTTATTCCGGCAAACACAGCACAGCACAACAACCTGTCTAACGCATGGCAGCGAGCGCCTGCCTCGGGCTTCCGCCCAAAAAATGAGCAGCGCGTGGATGTTTCTAATCCGATGGAATCAGTACTACCAGACCATCTTTCCTATGAAACACTATTCACCTTTCCCGTGTTCCGAACGGTTGGAAGGGAAAGAATATGGTAGGAATTGTGTTCCTACGAAAATCCTGCACCAAACCTGTGAACCGAACGCAGCCTTAGTTGTTCTTAATATAATGTCCCTGGTAAAAATGAAGCCATGCCACTGTTTTTGACTGTAATTGTTTGAGACTCTAACAAGTTTAGCCAAATGTTTTTGCCTGTAATTGTTTGAGACTCTGACTGTTTCCTCTGTGCCTTTTTGTGCAAACAGGGATATCCAATTCACCTAGTTGCTGTTGTGACCTTTTGGTGCACTGCACAAAACTCTACTTAAAAGAAGTGACTTTTGTGATGTTTAACTGGAATGTCAGATGGAACAGTTGGTTCATTTTGGTGGAACTGCACAAAGGGAGATCTGTGTTCCAATCCTCATCATCCATATTGGTGCCATAACCTTCCTTTAGGTAAGAATGATATTTAATGCATGTGTTCATCTCTATTTTCCGACTGCCATGAGAAAATAATGCTGTTTTTTACTAGTACACTTGTACTCCCTCACTTACAAAACCAATTCTGAATTAGAAGGCCAATCATGTACTTGGTTTCACCAACTGGTGAGGAGAAATAGGAAAATAGCATGAAGAGGAAGAAGAAGAAGAATAAAAAGTGCCAAGGCGATCTTGCTGAAGCCAGAGGCCTCAGTCGAGGCTATTCAAGGGCTCCGGCAACGACTACCTTACATGAGAGACGATCCTCTAGGGAGCCCTTCCACTTCTGCTATCTCACTTAATTAATTAGGATCACTTATGTACCACTAATTTATTACTGCCTAATTTTCCTATTGGAGTTAAACAAATCTTTAGTAGTACCCTATGCTGAATCATGTACGTGTGAATGTTTGTCTATCGAGGTGAATCATGTGGTGGAGCAGGGAGGGAATATTATTAGCGTCATGACATAATAGTGCTATTGTTTTGCATGTCAATTTATTGCCATTGGTTCAATGAGGCAATGTTTTGCGTATTGTCCATCATGAATTTGATGCTACTGTTTGAGTAATATGCTAATGTCTTTCTATCCTTTCTCACTAAGCTAATGAAGGTTTCACCTTGTTCCTACTTGTGCAAACAGGGACCATGTTGTGCCAATCATACATTTTAGTGGAACTACACAAGACAATACAATGAACTGTATCCCAGCCAGTGCTTTAACTCTGCTGGAAGTTCTTGATAATCTTTCGATATAATCTCAGCACTGGTAAACAAGAGTGATTTCAACCATACATTTGAAGTGCACAAAAATATATACTATTGTGTGATTCCAGTGAGTGCTTTATCATCTCTTATGGGACAACATGAATAAGCTTTTTTTCTCAGGTTGGTACGGGCCTAAGGCCTTCATCCATATTAGTTTGCTGTCATCTCTATTTGTATCGTGTTACTGTCATGAGAAACTCCTTTATCTTTGCACTTTTAAGTTTTGCAACCTATGATAAATGGCAATGCTTTGAGTGTTGAAATGAGCTAATTGGCACTGATTAAATAAACTAATACCTCTCTTTAAGCAAGACTACTATGTTGCTAACTTTACCCATTAAGATAATGAGGGTGCTTCTATTTGTTAGTGTATGTTTCATCAACTAGTCCCACTATTACAGTAATCTCACTCTCTCAATATATGTGCGAACAGGGATGCTCGATTTTGGTGGAACTGCACAAAAACTTTGGGTGCTTCATTGCCTCGACAGCTTCCGTCCTTTCCTGTCAGTCGCTAATCTCCGCTTGCTTTCTTCCTTTGCTATCAGTCGCTTGGCTTATCTCGGCTTCCAGTCAAAGGGAATAATAATTGATATGCTACCTCACACAGGTTGGTACTGGTCTTTATCCTGATTATTGTGCCTGTCATATGTTTTGGTAATTTGGTATTGTGCTACTGTTTGCCGATTTCATAAAGGAGTAATTTGGAGCCTGAACTCGCAGTTAATCATTACATCGGGTGATTTCAGTAGAACTGCACAAAATGATCAGATGGACAGGTACTTATGCTGCTGCTATGTACTCCAAAGTTCACACAGACAAGCATCGATGTTGACAAGAAGTGCCTATATTCATTCGAGTATCAACCGGCGTCAACCAATTGTCAAACTCCAAGTATTAGGATAGTGAACGCCAAAAATATTGCTTGGTGCATAGCCCAGAAAAACGTAGTCCAGTCTTTGGTCCCAACTTGTGCCTTTTGGTTATCGTCACATATGGTAGCGAACTATATGGCATGGAGTCTAAAGATTCCAGACAAGTTGGTTGGCGCGTATATTCATCTGGGACCTAATCAGTCTGCACGCCAAGGATGCTCCATTTCAATTGAACTGCACAAAAAATTTGGGTGGCTCATTTTCTCAACCGCCTCCTTTCTCGTCTGCAATGTAGAATTTTGGCGAGATACAGGACCAAGATGAGCCAGTAAACTAGTTGGATGAAAGTAGTGGCCAAGTTGCTCAAACCTCCGTCGGCACGAAGCCACTATTTGAGGATAAACCTACAAGCAAAGTTCAGATTGTCTGTGCTGCCTCTTATGTACTCGAAAGTTTACTTGTACAAGAACTAATTTTAGCAAGAAGTACCTCTGATTGAACATCATTTACCAATCTGTACCCTAGGTAATTAAAGTTCGTCCATGGATCATATTGGCTATGATCTCAATCATTTGGATGCATAAACATACTGAACATGTGTGTATCTGAATCTTTTTGTGAATTATGTATGAATATTGTCGTGTGATCTATCAATCATTTGGATGCATAGATATGCTGAGCTTGTGTATATATGAATCTTTTGAGTTGTTAATAGTGAATGTTGGCTATGAATATGGACGTGTCCTGTGAACCTGAGTTTGATATGAATTGCAACAGAACCAGTTATAACCCTTCTCCTCCTCTCAATCTGTGACTCCACTGCCGCGTTTTCCCATCTCCGATTCGTTCCCGTACGGGGCCTCGCCATCGTCCACCGCCTCGCTGTGTTCGATGCGGCATGGTCAACAAACGAGAGTCATCAGAAGAGGACTGTACATGAAGAGCCTGACGGCTAGGACCCACAAGGTCCATGGTCGCACGCAAGGAAAGTTCCTCCTTATTAAGCTGAAAAAATGTTTCCTCCACCTGACAGCTGGGACCCACCGGCTGTATCTTCGCACGGATGGAAGTGCCTCCTTGTTTTGCGAAAAAAATTATTCATCCCGTTGACAGCTGGGACCCGTCAGATTTGGTGACTGACTTGTGGGCCTGCTAAGTGGACGTGTACGCACGGCTTTGTCAACATAATCAACAAATAATTCTAGCAGCTGGACCGTTGGATGTTAATCCAACAGCCGTGGTCCTTCTTCAACCTCTGTTCTTGCTCCTGTCTCCCGTGGGCGGCACCGCGGCTGTGCTGCCGCGCACCCGAATCAGTGAAGTTTCCCACTCCTCTCCATCTGCGACTCCACTGCCCCGTCTTCCCCATCTTCGGGTCGTTCCAGTCTGGGTGCGCTCAGCATGGTGTGGTCAACGTGGTCAACAACCGAGAGTCTTCGGAAGATGACTGTACGTGAGAGGCTGACAGTGGGGACGCACCATGCCCATGGACGCATGCATGCAACGGAACGCAGCGAGGTCAACGTGGTCAAGGAATGACTTCCATCGAAAGTATACTGTACGTGGAGAGTCTGAGCTGGGTCCACGGCTGCAGCAAGTAAGTGCCTCCTTATTACGTGGAAAATAATGATCCCTCCAACTGACAGCAGGGACCCACTGGACGGGCCACCGTATTTTGCGAAAAAACATTTGCCCCCTGACTGCTGGGACCCACCTGACGGGCCACCGTATTTCGCGACAAAAAACGCCCCCCCCCCCGTTGTCAGCTCGGACCCACCAGAAGTGCCTCCTTATTACGCACAAAAAAAATGAATACTCCCCCTGCTAGCTGGGACCCACCTTGGTGGGAGGCTGACTTGTGGGCCTACTAAGTTAACGGGGATGAAGGGCTTTGTCAACTTAGTCAATATGAACGATTCTAGATCCAGTGACCGTACGATGTCCATCCAACGGCCCTAGTGCTTCTTCAACCTCTGGTCTTCTTGCTCCAGCCGCCCAAACCAGCGTCGGTCGTGCCTCATGCTCGTGCCTCCCGTGGCCGGCTGTGCTGCCACGGAGGACTCACTGCCCCCTACTATTCCCACCGCTGGCCAGGCCCTGCGGTGACGGCAGCCTCACACAGCAGCCGAACCAGTGAACCCTCGTACTCCTCTCCGCACGGGCTTCCACTGCCGCGTCTTCCCCGGCTCCGCGTTGTCCCCTTCCTAGGCCTCACCATCATCCACCGCCGTGGTGCTCTCCACGTGGCATGGTCAACGTGGTCAAGGAACGACTTCCATCGGAAGAGTACTGTACGTGGAGAGGCTGACAGCTGGGTCCACGGCCACAGCCCAGTTTTTTTGTGATTTGCCAAGTAAGTCGCTTTGTCAGGCCTATTGGGCTGCAAATCTTTCAAGACGAGGAGAGCTTTCATTCGGCTGGCCGAGAAAATGGCCCATCAGTAATGAGAAATGGGATGTACATTTTTAAAACACATCAAAGCGGCAATTAGTTTCAAATATCTTTTTTTTTTCATTTCGAGATTTTAAATTACATTAATTTTTATGCATGGAGAATTTGTTGGATTTTATATTGATATACATTTAGTTTTAAATTCAGCTTGAATGTGAGTCAAAATTTCGGGATTAAAAACAGTTTGAACCGCACCGAAATATGCAAAATTTCGTATAATTTTCTAACCATGGCCACAATATGGGCTGTAATGCTAACAAAAAGAATATGGGCTCCAAACAAAACCTTAAGAATTAGCAAATGGGCTGTAAATTATTAGAAATAATGGCAGATGGGTTGTATGCTGTTTTCCACAGTTTTGAGGCTTTCCTAAAAAAAGATTGACGCACAAGCAGTGACTGTTGGATGGCCATCCAACGACCGTCGTGCTTCTTCAATCTCTACTCTTCCTGCTCAAGCCGCTCAAACAAGCACCGGCGGGACTGCCTGCTCCCTCCTCCCCGCAGCCGGGTGTGCTGCCGCACAGGCCACACCACCCCACCGTACTCCCATCACTGGCCTAGCCATCCCTCTACTCACCCACACCTGCTGTTATTCTCCGGCGACGGTAGACGAACCAGTAAACCCTCGTTCAGTCGTACTCCCCTTCGTGTGGGAAATAACTGCTGAGTCTTCCCTGCCTCCGTGTCGTTCCCTTCCTAGGCCTCGCCGTCGTCCACCGCCCTGGTGCTCTCGGCGCGGCCTGGTCAACGTGGTCAACGACTGACTTGCATCTGAAGTGGACTGTATGTGGAGAGGCCGACAGTTGGATCCACGGCCGCACGCAAGGAAATGCCTCCTTATTACGCGCAAAATAATGATTCCTCCACCTGACATTGGGGACCCACCGAAAGGGCCTCAGTATTTCACGAAAAAAATGTTACCGCCGCTGACAGCTCAGACCCACCAGCTATATCTTCGCACGCAAGGAAGTGCCTCCTTATTACGCACAAAAAAATGAATACTCCCCCTATTAGCTGGGACCCAGTATAGTGGCAGGCTGACTTGTGGGCCTACTAAGTTGACGGGGACGAAGGGCTTTGTCAACTTAGTCAATATGCATGATTCTAGCTCCAGTGACCGTACGATGTCCATCCAACGGCCGTAGTGCTTCTTCAACCTCTGGTCTTCTTGCTCCAGCCGCCCAAACCAGCGCTGGTCGTGCCTCGTGCTCCTGCCTCCCGTGGCCGGCTGTGATGCAGCGGAGGCGTCACCGCCCCCTACTACTCCCACCGCTAGCCAGGCCATCCCTCTACTCACCCACACCCCCTGTTATTCTGAGGCGACGGTAGCCTCACACCACAGCGAACCAGTGAACCCTCGTACTCCTCTACGCGTGGGCATCCACTGCCGCGTCTTCCCCGTCTCCGCGTTGTCCCCTTCCTAGGCCTCGCCGTCATCCACTGCCCTGGTGCTCTCGGCACGGCGTGGTCAACATGGTCAAGGAATGGCTTCCATCAGACGTGGACTGTACGTGGAGAGGCTGACAGCTGGGTCCGCGGCCGCAACAAGGAAGTGCCTCCTTATTACGCGCAAAATAATTATTCATCCACCTGACAGCGGGGACCCACCGGATGGGCCACCATATTTCATGAAAAAAATGTTCCCCCCCTGACTGTTGGGACCCACCAGCTACACCTTCGCACGCAAGGAAGTGCGTCCAAGCAAAAAAAAACGATTCACCCCCCTGACTGCTGGGACCCACCAGCTACATCTTCGCACGCAAGGAAGTGCCTGACAGTCGGGACCCACCTGGTCGGAGCATACGTAGCGTTGTCATTCTGGTCGCGAACGTGTACGTACATACTGGTCGATGTAGAGGCACGCACATGTCGTAGATGTAGAGGCGCGCACATGTCGTAGTAGAGGCGCGCACATAGCATGTACACGTACGTACAGCGGCGAGGGCGCAAGAAAGAAAATACCGCCACGTACGTACATACAGGCAGGGTCTCTAACGCCTACTCGCGCATACGTACATGGCTGGGTCGGAACGGAGAAACAGTGTCATCGTCGTGTTCATGGGGAGCCAACCGGCTGGGTCGGAACGGAATGCATGGTCATGTTCATTGGGAGGGCTTGCACGGAACAGGCGATGGAAACGAGGCCTGGCATATCGCACAACGGAGGAAACAACCTTGTGTTCGACCGGCCACGTTCGAAATGGGGTCCTGTTGATCGGGAGGGGCCTGGCATACCGCAAAACGGAGGAAACGGACCTCCTACGGTCGAAACGGGGGTCATGTTGATCAGGAGGGGTGTGGCGTACCGCAAAACGGACGAAACGGACCTCCTACAGTCGAAACGGGGGTCCTGTTCATCGGGAGGGGTGTGGCGTACCGCAAAACGGATGAAACGGACTTG
>NC_041387.1:62772572-62840220 GCF_002162155.2 Triticum dicoccoides | reverse complement strand
GGGCTCCTGTTCATCCAACCTCCACCGCGCGCTACTCCACCGGCTACTGTTCAACCACCCTCCACGGGCACCCCTCCACCGTCTACTGTTCATCCAGCCCTCCATACCACGGGGTCCTGTTCAACCACCCCTCCACGGCCACCCCTCCACCGTCTACTGTTCATCCAGCCCTCCACACCACAGGTTCCTATTCATCCAGAGGCAACGCCACCGCTCACTGTTCATCCAACCCCCCCCCCCAACGCTCACTGTTCATCCCAGAGGCAACATCGATCGGCTTTAGTTAGCAGCAGTAGCGAAGGAATCGCTCCATCGGGTTCAGTTAACAGCCATCGATCGATCGCTCGGGTTCAGTAACGCGTAGCCTGCAGTGCAATCACTCGGGTTCAGTTAGAGCCCAATGCCTCGCTCGGCTTCAGTTAGAGCCAACGCCTCGCACACACGCGCGTACGTATGAGAGAAACGCGCATCGCTCCACCACCGACCTCCCACCATAACCGGCAGCTCCCCGAACCCCCCCTCGCTTCTACCATAGTTTTTTCCGTCATGGACGGCCCAAAGAATGTCATGTAGCTGCGTCTCCGGCCCGCCCAGGACGAAAAGCCCATTTTCTGTCATGATTTTTTGTCATAGAAGTAGGATCCCACCACATCTATGATGATACCGGGTTTTGTCACAATTATCGTCATAGAAGTGTCATATGTATGACAGAAAAAAAATTCGTTCGACCCAAAATGTCACGGATGTGTCTTTTTTTGTAGTGAAAGCTGAGCTCAACTTCTTCGGATCATCATCTCGGCAAGCCGAACAAGATTTCGGTGTCGGTGTCAAAACCGGCGGATCTCGGGTAGGGGGTCCTGAACTGTGCGTCTAGGCGGATGGTAACAGGAGACAAGGGACACGATGTTTTACCCAGGTTCAGGCCCTCTTGATGGAGGTAAAACCCTACGTCCTACTTGATTAATATTGATGATGTGTGTTACAAGAGTGGATCTACCACGAGATCAAGGAGGCTAAACCCTAGAAGCTAGCCTATGGTATGATTGTTGTTCGTCCTACGGACTAAAGCCATCCGGTTTATATAGACACCGGAGAGGGCTAGGGTTACACAAAGTCGGTTACAATGGTAGGAGATCTACATATCCGTATCGCCAAGCTTGCCTTCCACGCCAAGGAAAGTCCCATCCGGACACGGGACGAAGTCTTCAATCTTGTATCTTCATAATCTCGGAGTTCGGCCGACCATGATAGTTCGGCTATCCGGACACCCCCTAGTCCGGGACTCCCTCAGTAGCCCCCGAACCGGGCTTCAGCGATGACGAGTCTGGCGCGTATATTGTCTTCGGCGTTGCAAGGCGGGTTCTCCTTCAAACTTCATGTTCCTGTCGAATAGTTTCCGGCTTCCTTATAAATGTTGCGCTCCTTGGCTTCTATGCCCAATAATGGCCTTCTTCCACGTGTCGTATGAATGCGAAAAGCTAGGGTATTTTTACATTTTACCCCCTAGCCGTGCGAACGAGCCGCCTATAAGAGAGGCGAGGATCTAGATCCAGCTCACACCATCCTCCATCCACAAGTTCTCATCGAAGCGCCTCTAACAAAAATCCATTCTATCATGGATAGTCGATGCGGCCCCTCCTCTTGCGCTCCCAGCCCTAAGCCAGGAGATTGGGGGAGATGCTCAGTTCCACACAGCAAGCTAGTGGCGCTCCAAACCGAGGGATATCTTCCCCCAGCTTTTATGGTTCCGGTTCGAGCCGGACTAGCCACCTTCATGGGTGGAAAGCAGGTGGAGGGCGTCCCCAACCCTTCCAAAGGAGAGCGGGTATGCTTTGTTCCTTATCTAATAAGGGGACTCGGATTTCCCATACATCCGTTTCTCCGGGGGCTCCTGGAGTTCTACGGACTCCAGCTTCACCACCTCACACCTGCCTCCATTTTGCACATCGCGGGCTTTGTAGCTCTTTGCGAGCTTTTCCTGGGCATCGAGCCCCATTTTGCTCTGTGGAAGAGATTGTTTTGCCTTGTACCCCGTTCTTATGAGGGGTCGATATATCAAGTGGGCGGAGCCAAAATATGGCGCATCGCCGGGACCCCCTACCCGGCACCCCGAAGAAGGCGTCCGAAGACTGGCCTTTGGAATGGTTCTACATGGAGGACGCCCCTCTGCCGGATCCAGTTCGGATCGGCCTCCCGGAGTTCAGCAATGCTCCTTTGAAGAAACGCATGAGTTGGCGCCCGCGGAGCCCTCAACGGGAGGATGATGGGAGCGTCCATTATCTGATGGGCCAGATTAGGTTACTGGCCCACTCCGGATTGACCATGATCGGAATCATGGCCACGTGCATTATGCGAGGGGTGCAGCCACTCCAATATAGGGGCCACCCTATGTGGGATTTCAACGGGGAAGACGACGCCACCCGTCATGGCCGCAGAGGGCCGAGCTCGGCAGCTGATCTGGCAAAGATCCTGTCCGGCTTGTACAAGGGGGAGGAGGAGGACTTTCTCCGCACGAATCCATTGAACGGATTTTCCATGAACAACCCTCGGAGCTGGGTAAGCGGATGTTTATCTACCCGATCCATACTTCCAAAGTCAAGTATCTTACTTTGTGATTTCGACGCAAGAGCTGCGCCGGGACGTGGAGGGCATACGAAGCCTAACTCCACAGCCCGAGGATCTGGAACGATCCCTTGATCCGACCTCCGCAGAGGATCTGGACATAAAGGTGGAGCTGATTGACGGGGTATTCCACCAACTTAGCATGGACAATGCCCTAGTCGCCATTACGGCTTACTACCCCGGTTTGTTTCCGGCCTCCCAGGTGACTACGACCGAGGTCTTGACACCATCATTTGATTCATGCTC
Source organism: Triticum dicoccoides (assembly GCF_002162155.2). Classification (NCBI taxonomy): domain Eukaryota; kingdom Viridiplantae; phylum Streptophyta; class Magnoliopsida; order Poales; family Poaceae; genus Triticum; species Triticum dicoccoides. The sequence goes on along the minus strand of NC_041387.1, from coordinate 62,837,352 downwards.
AACTCTGACCATCCTATACTGATGGTGCATCCCAGGAGGTGCCTTTAAGGCGGGAAGCCGAACCTGCGGCGGCTGACCAGCAAGGGTCAGTTCGGCCCAGCAGGCGGAAGAGGAGTGCGACGCGAATCGAAACGTCGCCGCCACGGTACAGCGCACCGTTGTTTTTAAGGGAAGGATCCCTAGGAGGTATCTTAATGCTCATAACTTTTTCCAGGAGAAAGAGCGCTCGCCGAACAGTGTCCGGAGAGGTTGCCAATCAAGCCTCCGCCAGCCATGCTCCATCGCGTGGTCCGGAATTGGAGGCGAACACAAGGCAAGAGCCGGATGCTCCTCCGACGGAGGATGCCGACAGGCTGTCCGCCACCCGGTCTGAGGTGGAGAGCGCCATGAATCACAGGCGTCGCTGGACAGTTCTTCGTGACGCGTGTTTCTCCCCGGAGGCGTTGAATGCCTTTGATGCGGGAAACGCGCACCTCCGTGCTGCTCAAGATGGTTTAACCAGAGCCACGTAGCAGTATGTGAAGGACATACGGGTAAGTAATTTTAATAGTTATATATGCTAGTAGCCCCCGAGACTTAAAATAGTTAAAATAACTGATTTAAGGATCATTTATTATGCAGGATCTTACGGAGAAGAATACTCACCTGTCCCAGGAGCTCCAAGAGTGCAAGGCCCAACTTGAGGCCGCACTAGCCACCACAGAGGGAGCCACAGAGACCCCCGCTAGTAATACGTACTTCGAAAAGATAAGTAGTTAACAAAGTGCGGCGTGTGCGTAAATCTGACAATAATATTGCAGAGGGCGCCGGACTAGATCCGGACAAGCAACAGCTACTGCGTCAGCTAAAGGCCGGCGAGAGGGTGCTTATGAAGGTGCAGCAGGAGAGAAACAAGCTCCAAGATGCCCACACCCAGCTAGGAGAAGAGCTGAAAGGTGTTCGGGCCCAGCTGTCTGGCTCCGTGAAGGGGAATCAGCGGCTTCGTCACGGCATTTATAGTAAGTGCTTGAGCAAATTCCTTTGAAAAGAAGAATTCGGTGAGGAAGTCGATTGACAGAAATGTGTCTTTAGGTGTGCTCACAGGTCGACCTGCGGAGGAAATTCCTGGTTCAATGGGTGACCAACTTCCCGAGCTGGTGCAACTGCTCGAATGTGTTCGGCAGGCGATGAGTGGCGTCGTTCAGGCTTTATGGCCTTCCGTCTCCCTACCCGAGGGCCTTGGAGGGCTTGCTGAGAAGCTTCAGGGAGCATGGCGACGCCTCCGTCTGTGGAAGATATCAGCCTGCCGTCAAGGCGCCAGGGAGGCCTGGGCCATGGTGAAGACGCGGTACCCGAAGGCTGACCCAAACCACATGGCCGAGGTCGGACCTGCGGGGCCTGATGGGAAGGAGATCCCTGTGAGCTTGATGTACAGCCAGGTAGAACTGGCCGCGAAATATTCCCAACAGGACTGTAAATTAGACAGCCTGTTAGATAGGATTGAAGAGGAGTACAATCAGTTAGTTTGACGATGTAATTTGAAATGACATGTAAAATGCCTTCTAGCCGGATTGTAGATCGTTTGTCTCTGTGGACCTTTTCGCTTCAACCTCGGGACCCAACAGTCCGGAGTGTGTCCGAATACCCTTACGGTTATAGAAGAACCGGGGCATGCATGGAGACAAGGCGTCGGGGTCATAATTGCTTTATCAGACAAGTGCCCAACTAGCTATGTTATATTACATGGTTAGTAAGAAACATCTTCCAGGGAGAATAGTTCCATTAAGGGTTCCTTTCCCTCGGAGGCATGCCCTAAAGTGCATGTCCGGACTGCGAAAATAGAAGAAAAAGCATCTGGGGGCAAATAAATAAGTAAGTAATAATCATCTTTCAAGTCACCGACCGAATATTCTCTTAAGAACGCTAGCTTTCGGATTCACCCAGTCTGAGGTACACATCCGGCTGACCCGGCAGTAACAATCGCAGGGTGCTCCCTTTACCTCCTAGCCGAACAATCAGGAACATAGGGGTAAGCACAGGAGCCAGGCAACCCAGCTTGGCCAAAACTTAAGTCATATCGATGCATATAATGGTGAATAAAAGGTACATGCGGAAGTATGACACATGTGTTGGGCATGAAGCCCGTATAAATAAGCTTCTGTTAAAGAAGCCCCTAGGTATAATGAGTGCTAGGAGCACATCAAGTGTGTGCGAACAATGCGCAAATCAGCCTATCAAAGGTATTGAAAAAAAGTGGGAAGAAGGAGGGGGACAAGAGACAGTGAAAATGTAAAAAGGTGGACGGAGGAGTGAGACGAACTCTGAGTCCGACGTTAGGCGTAGAATCTTCGGAGACGGGCTGCGTTCCATGGGTTCGGCTCGAGTCGGTTGTCAGATGCGTTACGTAGACGGTATGCTCCGCCGGTCAGGACTTGGTCGATGATGAAGGGACCTTCCCACTTGGGTTTAAGTTTGTCCTTTTTCTTGTCCGGCAGGCGTAGAACAAGTTCGCCAACATTGTAAGCTTTGGCCCGTACTTCTCTGCTTTGATATCTTCGAGCCTGCTATTGATAAAATGCGGAACGAGCTTTTGCCACGTCCTGCTCCTCCTCTAAGGCGTCCAAACTGTCCTGCCGATCCAGCTCAGCTTCTATTTCTTCGTACATGCGCACGCGAGGTGAGTCATGAATTATATCGCAGGGCAGAACTGCCTCTGCGCCGTACACCATAAAAAATGGTGTGAATCCGGTAGTTCGGTTTGGCGTGGTCCGCAGCCCCCAGAGTACGGAGTCGAGCTCCTCTACCCAGTGCGTGTTAGATTCCTTGAGGGACCGCACTAGTCTGGCTTTGATGCCGCTCATGATTAGACCATTTGCTCGCTCGACTTTACCGTTAGTTTGGGAGTGATAGACTGAAGCGTAGTCGAGCTTGATGCCCATATTTTTGCACCAGAGTTTAACCTCATCGGCCGTGAAATTCGTGCTGTTATCAGTGATGATGCTGTGGGGGATGCCAAAACGGTGTACTACCCCGGATATGAAATCTATCACAGGTCCGGATTCTGCCGTTTTAACCGGCTTGGCTTCAATCCATTTGGTGAATTTGTCCACCATGACCAATAAGTATTTGTGCTTGTGGGTTCCCCCTTTAAGGGGTCCAACCATGTCAAGCCCCCAGACCGTGAACGGCCAGGTGATGGGTATAGTTTTGAGGGTGGTGGGTGGCATGTGGCTCTGATTAGCAAAGAGCTGGCAACCGACGCATCGTTGGACTAAGTCCTGAGCATCTGCCCGGGCTGTCGGGCAATAAAATCCTGTACGGAAGGCCTTGCCTACAAGGGCCCGGACTGCAGCATGGTGCCCACTGAGTCCGGCGTGAATTTCAGCCAGGAGATTTCGCCCTTCCTCTTTGGAGATACACCTTTGAAGGACTCCGGTTGTGCTTTTCTTATAAAGTTCTCCCTCATGGACCTTGTAGGCTTTAGATCGCCGAACTATGCAGTGGGCCTCATTTTGGTCTTCGGGAACTTCCTGCCTAATTAAGTAGGCTAGGAATGGTTCCGTCCATGGGGCAATTACTGCCATTATTTCGTGGGTTGAAGGTGTTATTTCATTTGCTGAGCCGCCGATTGTGTCAGAATTGTCAGAGTTAGGTGCTGCAGCTGGCTCCGGATTGTTATTTCCGGACTCCTCTTCCCATAATACGGATGGCTTAAAGAGCCGTTCCAGGAAGATGTTTGGAGGGACGGCGTCGCGTTTTGCGCCGATGCGTGCTAACACGTCTGCTGCCTGGTTATTATCCCAGGCTACATGGTGGAATTCGAGTCCTTCGAACCGAGCTGACATTATTAGGATGGCGTTGCGGTAAGTTGCCATTTTCGGATCTTTGGCGTCAAAGTCTCCATTTACTTGGGATATTGCGAGGTTTGAATCCCCGCGCATCTCTAGGCGTTGAATGCCCATGGAGATTGCCATCCGGAGGCCGTGTAGAAGGGCCTCGTATTCGGCTGCGTTGTTGGAGTCCATGTACATTATTTGAAGTACGTATTGGACTGTGTCTCCAGTTGGGGACTTCAAGACAACGCCAGCCCCCAAGCCAGCCAACATTTTGGATCCATCGAAATGCATGATCCAATTGGTGTACACGCCGTACTCTTTAGGGAGTTCGGCTTCGGTCCATTCGGCGACGAAGTCAGCCAGAACTTGCGATTTTATAGCTTGCCGTGGTTTGTAGGTTATGTCAAATGGTAAGAGCTCAATGGCCCATTTTGCAATCCTGCCCGTTGCGTCGCGATTGTTTATAATATCGTTGAGAGGTACTTCGGAGGCCACCGTTATGGAACACTCTTGAAAGTAGTGTCGCAGCTTCGGGATGCCATGAACACCGCATACGCTATCTTTTAATAATGTGGGTACCGGGACTTGCATGGAGTTAAGACAGTGGATACGTAGTACACTGGTTTTTGAAGAGGGCATCTGTGCCCTTCTGTTTCTCGTTCGACGACGAGTACCGCGCTGACAACTTGATGTGTTGCTGCGATATATAATAACATAGGTTCACGCAGGTTGGGCGCGGCCAGGACCGGATTTGTTGCTAGTATGGCCTTGATTTCTTCGAGTCCGGCCGTGGTGGCATCCGTCCATTCGAAGTGTTCGGTGCGCCGGAGGAGGCGATAGAGGGGTAGAGCCTTTTCTCCCAAAAGGGAGATGAAGCGGCTTAGAGCCGCTATGCACCCAGTTAGTTTTTGTATTTGCTTGAGGTCTTTTGGGATATCCAATTGTGACAGAGCTCGGATCTTGGCTGGGTTTGCTTCAATTCCTCTACCGAATGCAATGAAGCCCAAAAGCTTTCCGGCTGGTACTCCGAAGACACATTTTTCCGGGTTGAGCTTAATGTCATATGCTCGGAGGTTGTCAAATGTCACCCTCAAGTCATCTACTAGAGTTTCGACGTGTTTGGTCTTGACGACCACATCGTCTACGTATGCCTCTACTGTTTTGCCTATCTGGGTAGCCAGACATGTCTGAATCATGCGCTGATATGTTGCGCCGGCGTTTTTGAGTCCGAAGGGCATTGTGTTGAAGCATAATGGCCCATATGGAGTAATGAATGCCATTGCGGCCTGGTCTTTTTCCGCCATCTTGATTTGATGGTATCCGGAGTATGCATCGAGGAAGCACAATGAATCGTGCCCTGCGGTAGCATTGATGATTTGGTCGATGCGAGGGAGAGGGAAAGGGTCCTTTGGACAGGCCTTGTTAAGGTCTTTGAAGTCGACGCAGAGGCGCCAGGATTTGTCCTTTTTTGGTACCATTACTAGGTTGGCTAGCCAGTCCGGATGTTTGATATCTCTGATGAATCTGGCTTCTAAGAGTTTGGCTAGCTCCTCTCCCATTGCCTGTCTTTTGGGTTCGGAAAATCGCCAAAGAGCTTGTTTGACTGGCTTGAATCCTTTTAGGATATTTAGGCTGTGCTCTGCCAGCCTGCGTGGGATTCCTGGCATGTCTGAAGGGTGCTAGGCAAAAATGTCCCAATTTTCCCGGAGGAATTCTCGTAGTGCGGCTTCTACATCAGGATTTAATTGTGCCCCAATGGATGCCGTCTTTGTGGGGTCCGTTGGATGGACCTGAAATTTGACTATTTCGTCTGCTGGTTTAAAAGAGGTGGACTTGGACCTCTTGTCGAGTATCACATCGTCCCTATCCACCGTGGAGCGCAGCGCAGTTAGTTCCTCTGCCGCTAGGGCTTCGGATAATGCCTCTAGGGCCAGTGCGGCTGTCTTATTTTCAGCGAGGAGTGCTGTATCTGGATCACTGGCGAGAGTGATTATTCCATTGGGTCCGGGCATTTTGAGCTTCATGTACCCGTAATGGGGTATAGCTTGGAAGATTGTGAATGCCTCTCGCCCTAACAAGGCGTGATATCCGCTGCCGAATGGGGCCACTTGGAACGTGACCTCTTCGGACCTGTAATTGTCCGGCGAGCCAAACACTACATCTAGTGTGATTTTTCCTGTGCAGCGTACTTCTCGACTAGGGATTATTCCCCTGAAGGTTGTGCTGCTCCACTCGATGCGGCTCCAGTCAATTTCCATTTTTTGAAGAGTTTCTTCGTAGATGAGGTTTAATCCGCTGCCGCCATCCATGAGTACCTTGGTAAGACGAAAGTCGTCCACTATCGGGCTGAGGACCAATGCGGCTGGTGCTCTAGCTGTTCGGAATTTAGGTTCGTCGCTGGCATTGAAGGTGATAGCCATGTCACTCCATGGATTTGTTGTTGCTACTTGGTAGACTTTGGCGAGGCTGCAGATTGTTCGTTTCTGCATGTTATTTGATGCGAAAGTCTCGAAGACAGTTAATACCGTACTGGTGCTGCTGGGCTGGTTGCCCGGGGCTAAAAGGCCTTCGCCACTTTTGGCCACCTGCCGTAATATCCAACATGCTCGAAGGCTATGTGTTGGAGTGGCGCCTTCCGTACTGTGGATTTTGCAGGGTCCGTTGAGCCATCCCTCCAGTACGGTTTCGTACCCTTTAGGGGGTTTTTGCTTTTTGGTTTTTAACCCAGGTGCTTGAGTATGACGCACCCTTTTATTTCGGACTGGGGTTGTATTCAGGGCCGGATTGTCCCAAAACCTAGTTTCGGTTTTCCAGGCACTCTCCATCGCGCAGTATTTTTGTACAATGGTCGCTAGGTCGGTGAAGCGTGTAACTTCGCAAGGACTGATGGCGTTTATGACTCCCTTGTCCGTGCAATTGTTGCAGAAGATTGAAATCACGCTTTCTTCACGGCAGTCCTTTATCCTGTTCATAACCAGGAGGAATTTGGCCCAGTAATGATGTACTGTTTCATCGGGCTCTTGCTGTATTTGAGATAGATTGCTTATGTTTGGGTGGGCGGGTGGAATCAAGTTCGGAACCCCGCCCGATCTGAGGCTCAAAGGACAAGAAGCTTCTGGATTCGGAAGCTTGGTTTGCTGGACGCTTTCCAACAAATCTGGTCCGATGCCTGACTTTAGGTTCAGTATTTGATTAGCGTCCGTCCCTCCGTGGGAATCCGGCATGGAGGGATCGGGAATCCGTACATAGTTGGTTTTTATCATAGAAGAAGAGTTGCCGCATTGTTCCTCTACCACAACAACTTGGTGGGTAACCTGGGGAGAGTTAATTTCTCTCAGATCGGTTTTAAGCCCAATCTGATCATAGTCCGTGGCGACTCCCAGGGCGGCGATGCGATGCAAGAGCTCGTTTACGGAGGAGAGCTCAATCGGATCTAGCTACTCGACGAATTCCAAGCTGATGTGAAGATCGCTTTTAATGACCTGAGAGGTCATTGTCGGAGTGGTGGCCGAACAGGCGGTCATAAGAAAACCGCCTAGCCGGATAGTCTGGCCGGCGGCCAAAGCTCCCTTGACGACGGTGCCGTCTTTGAAGATGGGAAAAGGCATCCTTCCTGATGGTGATGGCACAGAGGAACTCTCAATGAAAGCACCAATGTCGGTGTCAAAACCGGCGGATCTCGGGTAGGGGGTCCCGAACTGTGCGTCTAGGCGGATGGTAACAGGAGACAAGGGACACGATGTTTTACCCAGGTTCGGGCCCTCTTGATGGAGGTAAAACCCTACGTCCTACTTGATTAATATTGATGATGTGTGTTACAAGAGTGGATCTACCACGAGATCAAGGAGGCTAAACCCTAGAAGCTAGCCTATGGTATGATTGTTGTTCGTCCTACGGACTAAAGCCATCCGGTTTATATAGACACCGGAGAGGGCTAGGGTTACACAAAGTCGGTTACAATGGTAGGAGATCTACATATCCGTATCGCCAAGCTTGCCTTCCACACCAAGGAAAGTCCCATCCGGACACGAGACGAAGTCTTCAATCTTGTATCTTCATAATCTCGGAGTCCGGCCGACCATGATAGTTCGGCTATCCGGACACCCCCTAGTCCGGGACTCCCTCATTCGGCATCGCGAAGGATAAATCGTCACCAACATCGCCGCCCCACGGATTACACGGATTGGGCACACTGGCATCGCCGCACGGTCACTTCATCAAGCCAGCATTGACCACGTCACAAGTTACGACCTGCGTCGGCATGGCCGAACCGTTGCTTCATCGAGCCGATGTCCATCACGCCGAACTACTTCAACACCTCGGCTGACATGGAAGCTGCAACATCTCCTCACCGACCTGCTCCATCTCCTCTCTGGACCGGGGGCTTCATCCTCCCTTCATCGACCTACTCCGGAGAATTTGACGTCGTCAACCGACCAACTTCGTCACGTTAGTTGGACCGGGGGCTTTGCCTCGGCTAGCCAACCTTTGCTAGCATCGCCATGCCGCCGCTCCATCGCTCACCAGGCAATGGGTGTGCGGATCAAGTCCCAATTTTGGGAGTAACCTTTTTTCAGATTGCTACAATAGATAAACCAGGTGCTATTAATCCTAGTAATTTTTTTCTTGCTTGGGTTTATTTTTCCGAAAAATTATTACTCTGGTTTGTTCCATCATCTGTACATAGGTCTATCAGATAATGGCCACATTAACATGGTTGCACGATGGTTCGGTCCGTTTCCCGTCCATAGTTCGGCGAACGCCGCATCTAGAGCCCGGACCGCCCTACAAATTTAGGCTTTGTCACGCCTTCACTGCGTCACTCCGACGCCCTGCATCGACATTGGCTTCGGCACCAGTCCACATCTCTTTAAATAAATTATTTTTGCGTAAAGCAATTATGCAAGGATTATATATATATATGTATATATATATATATAATTTCCTGGACCGCACTATTTTATGTGTGCAGGTAATCGGTTTTGACTGCGGTACACGGTCACTACTCCGGAGTGCCGAACTCCTTGCTCGGACACCTTGGGCTTGGGGGCTGGGACCTCGGCCATGCCAAGGGCTGCGAACCTTGTCGGATCTGTCACAGATCAATGGGTGTCTTTGTCCCGCTGAGGGAGTCCTGGATTAGGGGGTGTCCGGATGGCCGGACTATGACCTTTGGCCGGACTCCCGGACTATGAAGATACAAGATTGAAGACTTCGTCCCGTGTCCGGATGGGACTTTCCATGGCGTGGAAGGCAAGCTTGGCAATACAATATGTAGATCTCCTCCCATTGTAACCGACTCTGTGTAACCCTAGCCCTCTCCGGTGTCTATATAAATCGGAGGGTTTTAGTCTGTAGGACGAACAACAATCATACCATAGGCTAGCTTCTAGGGTTTAGCCTCTCTGATCTCATGGTAGATCTACTCTTGTACTACCCATATCATCAATATTAATCAAGCAGGAGTAGGGTTTTACCTCCATCTAGAGGGCCCAAACTGGGTAAAAACATCATGTCCCTTGTCTCCTCTTACCATCGCCTAGATGCACAGTTCGGGACCCCCTACCCGAGATCCGCCGGTTTTGACACCGACATTGGTGCTTTCATTGAGAGTTCCTCTGTGTCGTCACCTTTAGGCCCGATGGCTTCTTCGATCATCAACAACAACGCGATCCAGGGTGAGACTTTTCTCCCCGGACAGATCTTCGTATTCGGCGGCTTTGCACAATGGGCCAATTCACTTGGCCATCTGGAGCAGATTGAAAGCTATGCCCCTGGCCATCAGGTCAGATTCGGAAGTTTGAACTACACGACTGACACGCGCGGAGACTTGATCTTCGATGGATTCGAGCCGTAGCTAAGCGCGCCGCACTATCATGAGGGGCATGATCTAGCTCTGCCGCCGGACAGTGTCCAGGAGGCCGCTCAGGTGTCCGCTCCGACCCTTAGCTCGGAGCCGACTGCGCCAATCAAGGACGGATGGTTGGACACCGCCTCGGGGGCTACAATCTCTACGGCGATCGAGCCAAATACCAGCTTTGTCCTTTGCAAAGCTCTTGACTCCAAGGTGCCGGACTCCTCTTCGGACTCCGGATCTTCCGCACCCATTTCAATCGAACCCGATTGGGCTCCGATCATGGAGTTCACCGCCACGGACATCTTTCAGCACTTGCCCTTCGGCGACATCCTGAGTTCACTAAAGTCTCTCTCTTTATCAGGAGAGCCCTGGCCAGACTATGGTCAACAAGGTTGGGATGCGGACGATGAACAAATTCGAAACCCACCCACCACCCACTTCGTAGCCAATGTCGATGATTTAACCGACATGCTCGACTTCGACTCCGAAGACATCGACGGTATGGACACCGATGAAGGAGACGAACAAGAACCAGCGCCTATAGGGCACTGGACAACCACCTCATCCCATGATGTATGCATGGTGGACACACCTAAAAGAAACGACGACGAGGATCAAAAGGGCGCAACGAGGGATCGTTCCCTCGAAAAGCAATCAAAGAGGCGGCGTAAATGCCGCACCAAACCCCACCTCGATAGAGACCCAGCCATAGAGCAGGGCGAACCGGCGGACGACGAACATGCCGTCGAGCAACCGTCCGAACAGGGCAACTTGGATAAACAAACCGAACAACCCGTCCCCGGCGAAGATAATAGTCCGGACGACCTCACGCCGGACAAGTTGCTGGAGCAGAAGAACCTCCACCAAAGGCTCGTCGCCACTGCATGTAGCCTGAAAAAGCAGAAGTGGAAGCTCAAAACAGCGGAAGATGCACTCAGAATCAGATGGGGCAAATTACTCAACACCGCACACAAGTACGGTGACAGTCACCACACAAAGAGCTATCCAAAACGAAAATTACTACCGGTATTTGAAGAGGAGGCCTTAGAGCCCCCACAGTCAAAAAACAAGGAAGCCACCAGGTTGGATAGACGACCCCATGACCTCAATAGAGCGGCAAAGGGCGCCGCACTCAATCCGGCACGCGATCCGTACCAGGATTTGCATCAAAAAGATGGCCCAACCAGATCTATCTACGGGCCAAGAAAGCAAGCTCTAGTAAGCAATGCAACACAACAAATATCCGAACATCGCGGCACACCCAAATAGAGGGGCGCTGCACATCCCCTATGTTTCACCGATGAGGTGCTGGACCATGAATTTCCAGCGGGATTCAAGCCCGTAAACATAGAGGCGTACGACGGAACAACAGACCCTGGAGTCTGGATTGAGGATTATATCCTCCACATACACATGGCTAGAGGAGATGACCTCCACGCCATAAAATACTTACCCCTCAAGCTCAAAGGGCCAGCCCAGCATTGGCTTAAAATCCTTCCCGAAAACACCATAGGAAGTTGGGAAGAGCTCGAGGATGCTTTTCGGGCAAATTTTCAAGGGACCTATGTCCGACCTCCGGATGCAGACGATCTAAGTCATATAACTCAACAACTCGGAGAGTCAGCCCGGAAACTCTGGAACAGATTTCTTACTAAAAAGAATCAGATAGTCGACTGTCTGGACGCCGAAGCCCTAACAGCTTTCAAACATAGCCTTTGAGACGAATGGCTCGCCAGACACCTCGTCCAAGAAAAGCCAAGAACAATGGCCGCATTGACAAGCCTCATGACCCGCTTTTGCGTAGGAGAGGATAGCTGGTTGGCAAGAAGCAGCACCAGTGACCCAAGTACATCCGAAGTCAGAGATGGAAACGGGAAACCGCGCCGTAGCAAGGAACAGCGCCGGATCAAGGATAATAGCCTGAAGAGCACGGCAGTCAACGCCGGATTCAAAAGCTCTCGGCAGAACCAGAAAAAGCCACCCCCAAAGATAATAGGGACGAGCTATCTAACCTCAACAAAATCTTGGACAAAATATGCCAAATCCACAGTACTCCCGGGAGGCCTGCAAACCACACCCACAGAGATTGTTGGGTCTTCAAGCAATCCGGCAAATTCAACGCCGAACAGAAGGGGCTCGACATACCAAGCGAGGATGACGACGAACCCCACACGCAGAGCACCGAAGAACAAAAGAAGTTCCCGCAAGAAGTCAAAACAGTAAATTCACTTCATGTGACAAAAGGGAAAAACAGAGTGGCGCCCATGGAGATACGCGCCATACGGCCTGTCCCAGAGGAGTCCCGCCACTGGTTGTTACAACCAATCACCTTCGATCATCAGGATTACTCTAGAGGTATCCGAAACGCAGGCTGGACTGCCTTGGTCTTAGATCCGATAATTGACGGACTCCACTTCACACAAGTCTTAATGGACGGCGACAGTGATCTAAACCTGGTATATCAGGACACAATCCGCAAAATGGGGATAAACCCAGCGATAATTCGCCATGGCAACACTTCCTTTCAAGGGGTCACGCCAGGCCCAGATACCCATTGTATGGGTTCCCTCTTGTTAGAAGTTATGTTCGGCTCCCCCGACAACTTCCGAAGCGAATAGCTAACCTTCCACATCGCCCCATTCATAAGTAGCTATCAAGCACTACTGGGACGTGAAGCTTTGCCCGCTTTAACGCAATACCGCATTATGCATCACTTACACTCAAAATGCCCGGGCCACGAGGCATCATCTCACTAAAGGGAAATATCGAGTGTTCCTCGAGCGCGGACGATGGTGCGGCTGCCTTGACAGCCGCACACTAAACAAACTTTACTAGTTAGAGAACCTAAAGAGGTCGTTCAAGACCCCAGACATGGCTCGACGAGCCTGGCGTAAACATACAAAGGCTTAATAGCCGCATACCCCTGTACAAGGGGCTTCGCGCGTTTACACCAAGAGACAATAAAGCTCAATTCTACCCATTTTGTATATTATACTTTGTTTATTTTATAGATTTATCGCATGATTGTTTTCAACTAAGTTCCTCTCTTTTACAGATGAACACCGTGCTACACCCGTCCAGGATACGGCACAATGGAGACACAGGCGCAGACGTGCAGTAGGGACCCGTTTCAAGGATTTTTTTCAGATTAAGACCCTGCGTAAACCTTTTTTACTGTCTCTTGTTGATAACATCCCCCGGTTTTTGCTATAACCGAGGAGGAGGCTGGTGTCTTGGCATGTGGCCACGCCAGAATTTTGCGCGTACCTGGACACCAGGGGCTTCTTACCAAGGGCTTTTGTTCAGCCTGTTTTCATAAAGACCGAATACCTTAGGGAGTGTTCGGCATCGCGAGTTTGGCCTTATATGCATCAGCTCCGAATCATGTCTTTGGTAAAATGTTGTGTTTGCCCGGCTCCTGTGTTTTGCTGCCTTACGTTCCGCTCTATCGGCTAGGGCGGCACCAGGAGAACTACTGCGATTGTGCCCCGGTTCGGCCAGGCGAGCACCTCAGTAGAGAAAGCCGAAAACTTACTGTCATGATATAGCGAGAGACTGGTCAACCACTTGATGACTTGCTGGAATCTTTAGGATTCCTCCGCATTAACGAAGGGCCGTTTCCCGGTCAGGCACACATGCGCCCCGAATTCGGGCGAGCGCAGTGCCCCTAGGGGCTATTTAGTAGCCCCACTGTCAAACTCCTATGGCTAAGTGAAAGTGATAAAGCATTATAGTCCGGTTGCCTAGTTCGTTGCGCTATCACCTCCTTTATAGGACCAAGATGTTGGATCAAGTGTGAAAATGCGCCTTCTGCGAACACCCCCGCATTATATGCGTGGGGGCTGAAGCCAACGACTGTCATCTTTCAGGTTATATACACATATACATTAACGGCCGCACAGGAGGTATTCTAATTCTTGAAAGCACAAGTATAAAATGCTTTTATATTCCATCGAAACATTGTTTTACAATAGTACATGTTATTCGAACATAACATCCTTCAAGCACTGTGTCTCTATTAAACGAGCGCCTTGCAGGACTTCCTCAAAATAGTGCTCGGCAGGTACTCGGCTTTCGTCCGAATCCTGGGATGCAACAAGACTGGCCTTCCTCTCCGCCCAGTATGTCTTGACACGGGCAAGAGCCATATGTGCACCCTCTATGCACGCTGACCTCTTCATTGCATTAATATGCGGCACCGCACCAAGGAACTGCTGCACCCAGCTAAAATAACTCTTCGGCTCGGGCCCTTTCGGCCACAGATGACTCACGACATGCTTCATGGCGAGTCCGGATAACCTGTTCAGCTCCGCCCGTGCGGCCAAACGATCGGATACCAAAAGTGGGCGCTCTGGGTTGTGGAACTGCGACCAAAAAGTTCTTCCAATTCGTGGTCATTTAGACCCCAAAAGTGTTCGGTCGCGTCCGCGGCACTCGCCGCCAAATCCAGATAAGTGTTCTCCGCACTCCACTTTCGGTCCAACGGAGCATACTTAGGATCCCCGAAATTCATCCGCAACATATAGGGCTTTCCAACCGTGATATCTCCGGCCTGACGTAGCTCCTCCTTCATAGCTCTCATGGCAGAGCGAGTGTCCTTGGCCTCGGCAGTGACCTTTTCTAGGTCCTTCTGTGCCACCCTATCTTCTTTTTCAAGAAGCTTGCAACGGTCGGCAGCATTCTTCAATTTTACAGCCATCTCGGCCATTTCCTTCTTGCTCTGGCAGTGAGCAGCCTGTTCGGCTTTTAGCTCTTCAGCCGCCTTTAAGGCAGCCGCATCACTTTTCCTGGCTTGCTCCTTGGCTCGGGCAAGTTCCGCTCGAAGGTTCTCCATGGCAGCGACACCATCTGCATTAAGCACACATGTTATAAGGTACGAGCATCAAGCTCCTCTTACCATATGTCTTCGGAGACATTACATACCTTGTGCCTCGTCCAGCCGCTCATTGACAAGCGCGATGTCGGCATCTGCCACGTCAAGTTGCCGCTTTAGCTCGGCAAATTCATCAATCCGGCTAGCCACCAAACACCTCGCCACCTACATAGGAAAGGCGACATATTATACCTGGGATTATGATCCTCTGCGCGCTGTCATTTTTGACAACACATACAGTCTCAGGGGCTACTATCTATACAGGGCGCATTTTATATATGCGGATCTGTCAAAAGGTACATCATTTCGCGTACCTCAAAACCTGTCAGTAAACACCTGGCGGCCTCGTACAATCTGCTTTCCACGGATGAAATCCTTCTAATCACCGTGTTCATCAACACATGGTGTTCTTCTGAGATATACGCTCGCCCGAGCAGATCCTTCAGCTCCTCCGACCGTGCACCGGACGATGCTGGACTCGTCCGAAGACCTTTTTCGAAGGCCGGATTCGGAAAAAGCCTCCGAGACGACACCTCGGGGTCACCCGCATTGCAAGCCGGTACAGCTGGGGAGGCATTCCGCTCTCCATCATCTCCCGACAAAGATCCCCTGAAGATGAGCTCTGTTGAGAAGGGTTGAGATCCGAACTGCAAGGTAAATTTTGGTTATCTTCCTCAGAAATAAAATAGGGATGTCACTCATTTTAAAACCCCTCTCTTTACTTACGGCTCGGTGGAGAGCTGATCCCCTTGGGGGTGCAATGCGGCCGGGGCACCGTCCGGCGTCAGACCCTCTGACAAAAATTTCTTCCCCCGCTTTGAGGCCATCGCCTCTAGGTCTTCAGAGGCGGTTCTTTTCTTTCCCTGGTTAGGGGAATTCTCGATTCCTCCTTTCCTGACAGCCTCCTTCATGGAGGTGGTAGCTTCTTGGTTCCCCTCTTCGCCTTCTCCCAAAGGCGCAATCTCCAGCATCCTGGTCAACACGGGATCCAGCGTGGTCTCAGGGAGGGGGGCCAGACACCTGATAAGCTTTGCTTTCGCTATCCACTCCTGTTCAAAAGGATAGCTCTTTTAAGGGCAATTTTATGATAAACATACGAATAGCGTGTCCGGGTACAGGGCTACTTACTTGAGTGTCTGGGCGATTGCAGCTCAGACCTGCGTCCTCGGACGAGTCCGGACACATTGCTTGTGATCCGAAGAACAATTTATACATCTCCATGGGCGTCGTGCCCATAAAATGTTGGAGGACTCATGGTCCTTCCGGATTAAATTCCCACAGGCGGAGGGGGCGACGTTTGCAGGGCAGTATGTGGCGAATCAGCATAACCTGCGCCACTATGGCCAAATTGATATCTCTTTCTAGGAGATCTCGAATGCGGCCCTGCAGCAAGGGCACGTCCTTGGACGGCCCCCAATTAAGCCCTTTATTGACCCTTGACGCTAGCCGTGGTGGGGGACCCGAGCGAAAAGCAGGTGGCGCCACCCATGTGGTGCCCCTGGGAGCTATGATGTAAAACCACTCTCGTTGCCATAAGCCGAACTCCTCTTGAAATGAGCCCTCGGGCCATGGAGCGTCGGCAATCTTGCTTATAATAGCACCTCCGCACTCAGCGTGCTGCCCCTCGTTTATCTTCGGTTCTACCTTGAAGGTCTTAAGCCACAGTCCGAAGTGAGGAGTAATATGGAGGAAGGCCTCACACACGACAATGAACGATGAGATTTGGAGGATGGACTCCGGAGCTAAGTCGTGAAATTCCAGCCCGTAATAAAACATGAGCCCCCTCACGAAGGGATCAATTGGGAAGCTTAGCCCCCGAAGGAAGTGAGATGCTAACACCACGCTCTCACCGGGCTGGGGAGTGGGAATAGCATGCCCTTGAGCAGGCAGCCTATGCGACATTTCGCCGGTTAGATACCTGGCATCTCTCAGCTTTCGCACGTCTTCTTCCATAATGGAGGAAGGCATCCACCGGCCTTGGAGGTCGGAGCCGGACATCATCGAAGGTCTGAAGTGCCTGAATCTGGAGCTTTGGGTGTTGGAACTCGAGGCGAGAGGCAGATTTGGTTGGATTGAAAGAAAGGAGTCGAGCCTTGGTCTCTTTATAAAGAGGTTGAATACCGAGAGCCCTCCCCGTGTCCGTTTGGGACTCACTTTCAATTAAGAAGACATACCAATGGCAAGGTTGGGTTACCCATGCCCGTATTGATGAGAATCCCGAAATAAGGGGACACGATCTCTGCTTTGACAAGACTTGTGCGAATACATCAGCAGATTAGATTTGTGCGAATATTATTCTCTCTACGGTGGTATGTGGAAATTATTTTGTAGAGCCGGACACTATCCTTGTGTTCAACATCTTCTATGAAGTATTCGAAAGAGGAACCCTCCTTGCAATGCCGAAGACAATTTGCATGCCGGATTCGTCGTCATTGAAGCCTGGTTCAGGGGCTACTGAGGGAGTCCTGGATTAGGGGGTGTCCGGATGGCCGGACTATGAACTTTGGTCGGACTCCCGGACTATGAAGATACAAGATTGAAGACTTCGCCCCGTGTCCAGATGGGACTTTCCTTGGCGTGGAAGGCAAGCTTGGCGATACGATATGTAGATCTCCTCCCATTGTAACTGACTCTGTGTAACCCTAGCCCTCTTCGGTGTCTATATAAACCGGAGGGTTTTAGTCCGTAGGACGAACAACAATCATACCATAGGCTAGCTTCTAGGGTTTAGCCTCTCTGATCTCGTGGTAGATCTACTCTTGTACTACCCATATCATCAATATTAATCAAGCAGGAGTAGGGTTTTACCTCCATCGAGAGGGCTTGAACCTGGGTAAAAACATCGTGTCCCTTGTCTCATGTTACCATCCGCCTAGACGCACAGTTCGGGACCCCCTACCCGAGATCCGCCGGTTTTGACACCGACACCCGCCATAAGCCCAAACCGTGTCATCAACACCGAGCACATTAACCAGCTAAGTCGCTTTCATGCTTAAAGACTTTCAGTTTTAAATTTTGTTTGGTGCAACCAAGCATTATACTTTTTGGCAAAAAGTTGTTTGTGATAAAATTCCTTGTCAAAACTTTGTTTCTAACACACAAATTCAAATACCCCGTTTATTTGGGGGCATCCTTTATGAAACCTTTCCTCTTGCATATGATTATACTTGTATGGCTTTGTTCCTTGTTCATGTATTACGCCACAATATGCACCATATTGACTTAAGTGTTTCGCAAGCTGGGTTGCCTTGCTCCTGTGTTTACCCCTACGTTCCCGATTGTTCGACTAGGGAGTAAAGGGAGCACCTCTACGATTGTCATGATCGGGTCATCCAAGCTCGGACCTCAGACTGGGTGAAGCCGAAAGCTAGCGCTCTTATTGTTTTCAATCATGGTCGACACACAACGGAACTCATGAGTACAAAAAATCTATTGCACAAGTCTCATAGTAACAATGAGCAACCGAAGAAAGGTATCGGTGGGGGTACTATTTTCTTCGAAGATGCTTCTTACACTTCGTCAGTAATATAGCATAAGTTCCCTGAGCGCGCTTTGTCTGTTACAACCTTATGGCCTGATTGCCTCATTATCGAAAACACCATCTATATTCTCGACAGGTGGAGTACATAACACTTTTCGGCCCTTGACCGAAGAGGGAGAAGCCGACGGTCGGTTAAGACGCGTTTAAAGTTCGGGTGAACACAAATATGATATAAGTACTTCAATACATACAATCATTATACATAAAATTCTTTTACCCAAGTCTCTTGGGGGCTCTTAAAATTTATATGAGCTGTTTTATAGTAAATGTGTTTTCTTCTTGGTCATTGCAAAGTATTTTTCTACCGTTCCTTTTTCGACTCGAGTGTATGGTCAATAGTCGGATATCCTGTCTTTTCTCTAAAAGCCGCTCGAGTTTAGTTCGCTAAACTGATCTCGGAGAAGCACTCCGCCATTGGGATAAGGAGCTTGAAGCTGTAGGCTGACCCATGTGAAGTCTTGAGATCGGATATGTTATGTTAAAGCACGACAGAAACACACTTTTTTCCAATTTTCGGATTGGCACCGAACACTTGATCTTGTTCGAACGTCAAGTTTTCACTGACGTTTTTTGGTTTTCCAAGCTTATGGAACTTTTAAACTATTTGTGTGTTTCCAGCATAAGTCTCGCAGTGCAACGCCAGACACCTTTAGAGATTCAGCAAAAACATTCTCGGATATTGCTATATATGCATCGGTTTCAATTTGTGTCTTCGGTCAATAGTTGGGTTGCCCGGGTCCTGTGCTTGCCTCCTACATTCCGCTTTGTTCAGCTAGGTGTGCAAAGGGAGAACCACTACGATTATGCTTCCAGCTCCCATGGTTAAGCACCTCAGTGGAGAAAGCCGAAAACTGACTACCACAATAATCATAAACTGGTCAGCAATCCGATGACTATGTTAAATGACGGGCCCTTCATAACATGGGCCGAAGTGTTTATGGCTTGACCTCGGCTGTCGCCGAACACTAACCGGGGGCTCGTAGCTAGCTTCCCCAGTTTAAAGCTCCTATGACTAAGTGAAAGTTATAAATCCCACATATTTGATTGCCTCATTTTCGCTAGCACAACCACCTTCGGGCACCGAGACTTTGGCTAAGGGTTGTCTTGTTATTGCGGAAACACACTGCATAGTATCTACAAAGGGGTAGAAGCTGACGATGGGCCACTTTCAACTGATAAACGGTCGCAACGGAGTCAAAATAAACATATCATCGGCATTTGTATTTAATATACTAGGGCCGCCTTTCATAATCATCGTTATAAAGCCATAAATATGCATCAATTTGACTTAAGATTTTGGCCAAGATGGGTTGCCTGGCTCCTGTGCTTACCCCTACGTTCCTGATTGTTCAGCTAGGCGGTAAAGGAAGCACCTCTGTGATTGTTACTACCGGGTCATCCGAGTTAGTACCTTAGACTGGGGAAGCCGAAAGCTAGCAATCTTAAAGGATCACATTGGTCAGCAACGACGGAAGTGAAAATTTTGGTTCATTAATACCATAGAATTCGGGAACTTTCCCTGGACTAAATCCTCAATATTTTCCTCCCATATTGATCGCAGGTGAGGTTTCATGATCATGATAAGCATGATGACCCAAAGAAAGGAACCGATAGCGGGACTATTTTCCTTGGAAGATGTTTCTTACATTAAGTAATATAGCATATCTCACCGCGTACCTTTGTTTATAAAACCGTATGGCCGCATTGCCTTCTTTTCCATAAATCTTTGCCCTTAATAACGGATTTATAAAGTAGGAAAACACTCCTCAGCCACTTGCCGAAGAGGTTGAAGCCGATGGTCGGTCAACAAAGTTTTGTACAAAACGGATTCGAGCATTAATGATGTAGAGTACTTGGATACATAGAATCATTACACATAATCTGTGATTTTACTATGGATATCGATCCTTAATTCGGCCACCCGTGCCCACATTAAGGCTCGGGGGCTACTGGGCTTCATGCTCATTATTTATAAATTTTAAAGGGGCACATCGATCCCCTGATCTGGTGTTGCCACCCGACCAGTGTCTCGGGGGCTACTGTGTTTCCTGTTCAATGCAGAAAATTCAAAGTGCTTAGTGTCCGGCTTAACCGAACTATGGGAAGACACATCTTCGGACAACAATAGGTACCATCTGGACCTATCTGGCGTCAAGCTAATATATTGCAGCAACTTGTCAAGACCCTCTCTCGAGGGGCCGTTCGCCGATCACTATTATCTCTAATATATTACATTGCGTTTCTATTCCTACGTATGCTGCCGAGCTAGGAGTTGATCCTTAGGCCGATTTCGTGCATCGACCTGAGTCTCAGGGGCTACTAGGATAAGTGGTGTCATGTTTGCCTTTAGGTGTGTCTCGAGTTTTAGACTGACACACACCTTGAGGGCTACTGGATATACATATACTGGCTATATATCTCGGCAGAGAATAAATTGCACCAGTCAAAAATGATCACCAAAAATTAGCCCGCGGTCAGGGTGGTACACCACCTCAAAAGTAGTCCGGCATAAGGCTTGGGCGCCAGTGGCTAGCTCCATAGAGGGCATTTCTGGCATTAAGCTCGGCTAAACTCCTTCAATTTTTTTGACCCAAGGTGATCTATGACACCTCGGATACAGTCTAACGTTGGAGCTTGGACAGAGCGTTGGAGCTTGGACACAGTCCGGCGTTGGAGCTCGGACACAGTCCGGCATTGGAGCTCGGATACATTCCGGCGTTGGAGCTCGGAAGCAGTCCGGTGTTGGTGCTTGGCTGCAAAAGATACCTCGAATACAGTCTGGCGTTGGAGCTCGGATGCAAGAGGACACTGCCGCCCGGGAACAACTTCAAACCCGAGGTGTGGTGTAAAAATAACAAGGCATTGATAAAGGCCGGAAACTTAAAGGGGCTCCTCGGATACCCAACATGTAAACTCTTCGGATGCACTTCGGCGATCCTCAAGATCGAAGATGAGAAGATTTTTTGAACCAGTTTTCAAGACCAATGACTAAAGATGAAGAACAGTTTGGAAGAATCGAGGAGCATCCCCAACTTCAAGACCGGTTCAGGGGGCTACTAACGGTGTCCTGGACTAGGGGGTACTCACCACGTCGTCTCCCGATCAGTTAGATTGGGCTGAGGACCCCCATGGCCATATACTCATGGGCCAGTTCGGACAGCTACCGCATACAAGGAAGATTCCACAAGACTTGGTGGTCAAGACAAGGACTCCTCCCCACCGGCGTATTCGACTAGGACTCTTGTTATCCTAGGCCTCTGGTACATTATATAAGCCAAGGCCAGGCTAGATCATTATAACAATCATAATCTCATAGGCTAGGCTTCTAGGGTTTAGCCATTACGATCTCGTGGTAGATCAACTCTTGTAATCCTCATATTCATCAAGATCAATCAAGCAGGAAGTAGGGTATTACCTCCATAGAGAGGGCCCGAACCTGGGTAAATATTGTGTCCCCCGCCTCCTGTTACCATTAGCCTTAGACGCACAGTTCAGGACTCCCTACCCAAGATCCGCCGGTTTTGACACCGACACCCCCCCTTTCCTTCCCCCCTTCCCTCTTGCCTTTTCCTCCTTCCGGTAATAAGGAAAGGGGGGCGAATTGGACTAGGGCCCCAAGTAGGATTCCTCCTACTTGGGGCGCCCCAAGTAGGATTCCTCCTATTTGGGGCGCCCCAAGGCTGCTCCCCTCCCCCTCCCACATATATATATATACATGGGGAGGGGGCGCCTAGAACACACATCAACAATAGTTAGCCATGTGCGGCGCCTCCCTCCACAGATTATACCCTCGGTCATATTCTCGTAGTGCTTAGGCGACGCCCTGCGTGGATTACTTCACCATCACCGTCACCACATCGTCGTGCTGACAGAACTCATATACTTCCTCTACACTTTGCTGGATCAAGAGTTCAAGGGACGTCATCAAGTTGAACATGTGCAGAACTCGGAGGTACTGTACATTCGGTGCTTGATCGGTCGGAACGAGAAGAAGTTCGACTACATCAACCGCGTTATTAAACACTTCTGATTTCGGTCTACGAGGGTAGTAGACACACTCTCCCCCTCTTGTTGCTATGCATCTCCTAGATAGATCTTGCATGAGCGTAGGAATTTTTTTGAAATTGCATGCTACATTTCCCAACAGTGATATCAAAGCTAGGTCTATGCGTAGATGATATGCATGAGTAGAACACAAAGAGTTGTGGGCAGTGATTGTTATACTGCTTACCACCAATGTCTTATTTTGGTTCGGCAGTATTGTTGGATGAAGCGGCCCGAACCAACCTTACATGACCTCGTTCATGAGACCGGTTCCACCAACAGACATACAACTAGTTTTGCATAAAGGTGGCTGGCGGGAGTATGTTTCTCCTACTTTAGTTAAATCGAATTTGACTGCGGACAGTCCTTGTTGAAGGTTAAAACAGCAAACTTGATAAATCACCGTTGTGGTTTTTGTGCCGTAGGTAAGAATGGTTCTTGCTAGAAGCTCGTAGCAGCCATGTAAAACTTGCAACAACAGAGTAGAGGACGTCTAACTTGTTTTTGCAGGGCATGTTGTGATGTGATATGGTCAAGACATGATGTGATATATGTTGTTGTATGAGATGATCATGTTTTATAAAAGTTATCGGCAACTGGCAGGAGCCTTATGGTTGTCGCTTTATTGTATGAAATGCAAACACCATGTAATTGCTTTACTTTATCACTAAGCAGTAGGGATAGTTGTAGAAGCAGTAGTTGGCGAGACGACCACGATGCTGCGATGGAGATCAAGGTGTCGAGTCGGTGACGATGGAGATCATGATGATGCTTTGGAGATGGAGATCAAAAGGACAAGATGATGATGGCCATATCATGTCACATATTTTGATTGCATGTGATGTTTATCTTTTATGCATCTTATTTTTCTTACTACGTCGGTAGCATTATAAGATGATCCCTTCACTAAAATTTCAAGGTATGAGTGTTCTCCCTGCTAGTGCGATAGTTCTTCGTGCTGAGACACCACGTGATGATCGAGTGTGATAGGATCTACATTCACATACAACGGGTGTAAGACAGTTTTGCACATGCGGAATACTCAGGTTAAACTTCACGATCCTAGCATGTACAGACATGGCCTCGGAACACTGGAGACCGAAAGATCGAACATGAATCATATAGTAGATATGATCAACATAGGATGTTCACCATTGATGACTACTCCATCCCACGTGATGATTGGACATGGTTTAGTTGATTTGGATCACGTATCATTTAGATGACTTGAGGGATGTCAATCTGAGTGGGAGTTCTTAAGTAATATGATTAATTGAACTTAATTTATCATGAACTTAGTCCTGATAGTTTTTGCATATCTATGTTGTAGATCAATGGTCTGTGCTACCGTTCCCTTGAATTTTAATGCGTTCCTAGAGAAAGCTAAGTTGAAAGATGATGGTAGCAACTACACGGACTGGGTCATTAACTTGAGGATTATCCTCATTGCTGCACAGAAGAATTATGTCCTTGATGCACGGCTAGGTGTACCACCCTCTCCAGCAATTGCAGACATTGTGAACGCCTGACCGTCGCGTGTTCATGACTACTTGATAGTTCAGTGTGCCATGCTTTACGGCCTAGAATTGGGACTTCAAAGACTTATTGAACGTCATGGAGCATATGAGATGTTCTAAGAGTTGAAGTTAATATTTCAAGCAAATGCCCGAGTTGAGAGATATGAAGTCTCCAACAAGTTCTTTAGCTGCAAGATGGAGGAGAACAGTTCTGTCAGTGAACACATACTCAGAATGTCTGGATATCATAATCACTTGACTCGGCTAGGAGTTAATCTTCCAGATGATAGTGTTATTGATATAGTTCTCCAATCACTACCACCAAGCTAAAAAGGCTTCATGATGAACTATAATATGCAAGGGATGGAGAATACTATTCCCGAGCTCTTCGCAGTGCTCAAAGCTGCGGAGGTAAAAATCAAGAAGGAGCATCAAGTGTTGACGGTTAACAAGACCACTAGTTTCAAGAAAAAGGGCAAGGGAAAGAAGGGGAACTTCAAGAAGAATGGCAAGCAAGTTGCCACTCCCGAGAAGAAGCCCAAAGTTGGACCTAAGCCTGAAACTGAGTGCTTCTACTGCAAAGGGACTGGTCACTGGAAGCGGAACTGCCCCAAGTATTTGGCGGATAAGAAGGATGGCAAAGTGAACAAAGGTATATTTGAGATACATGTTATTGATGTGTACTTTACTAATGGTCGTAATAGTGCATGGGTATTTGATATCGGTTCGGTTGCTCATATTTGTAACTCAAAACAGGGACTACGGATTAAACAAAGATTGGCTAAGGACGAGGTGACAATGCGCGTCGGGAATGGTTCCAAGGTCGATGTGATCGCCTCAGCACGCTACCTCTACATCTACCTTCGGGATTAGTTTTAGACCTGAATAATTGTTATTTGGTGCCAGTGTTGAGCATGAACATTATATCTAGATCTTCTTTAGTGTGAGACGGTTACTCATTTAAATCAGAGAATAATGGTTGTTCTATTTATATGAGTAATATCTCTTATGGTCATGCACCCTTGAAGAGTGGTCTATTTCTATTGAATCTCGATTGTGGTGATACACATATTCATAATATTGATGCCAAAAGATGCAAAGTTGATAATCATAGTGCAACATATTTGTGGCACTACCGTTTAGGTCATATTGGTTTAAAATGCATGAAGAAACTCCATGCAGATGGACTTTTGGAATCACTTGATTATGAATCATTTGATACTTGCGAACCATGCCTCGTGGGAAAGATGACTAAAACTCCGTTCTCCCAAACAATGGAACGAGCCAATGACTTACTGGAAATAATACATACTGATGTATGCGGTCCAATGAGTATTGTGGCTCGCGGCGGGTATCGTTATTTTCTGACCTTCACAGATGATTTGAACATATATGGGTATATCTACTTAATGAAACACAAGTCTGAAACATTTGAAGAGTTCAAAGAATTTTAGAGTGAAGTGGAGAGTCATCGTAACAGGAAGATAAAGTTTCTATGATATGATCACGGAGGTAGATATTTGAGTTACGAGTTTGGCATTCATTTAAAACAATGTGGAATAGTTTCACAACTCACGCCACTTGGAACGCCACAGCGTAATGGCGTGTCCGAACGTCGTAACCGTACTTTATTAGATATGGTGCGATCTTTGATGTCTCTTACCGATTTACCACTATAGTTTTGGGGTTATGCATTAGAGACAACTGCATTCACATTAAATAGGGCACCATCTAAATCCGTTGAGACGACACCATATGAACTGTGGTTTGGCAAGAAACCTAAGATATCGTTTCTTAAAGTTTGGGGTTGCGATGCTTATGTGAAAAAGCTTCAGCCTGATAAGCTCGAACCCAAATCGGAGAAGTGCATTTTCATAGGATACCCAAAAGAAACTATTGGGTACACCTTCTACCACAGATCCGAAGGCAAGATCTTTGTTGCCAATAATGGAACCTTTCTAGAGAAGGAGTTTCTCTCGAAAGAAGTGAGTGGGAGGAAAGTGGAACTTGATGAGGTAATTGTACCTTCTCTCAATTTGGAAAATATCTCATCCGAGAAATCCGTTCCCGTGATGCCTACACCAACTAGAGAGGAAGCTAATGATGATGATTATGAAGCTTCAAATCAAGTTACTACCAAACCTCGTAGGTCAACCAGAACACGATCGACACCAAAGTGGTACAGTAATCCTGTTCTGGAAGTCATGTTACTAGACCATGATGAACCTATGAACTATAAAGAAGCTATGATGAGCCCAGATTCCGATAAAAGGCTTGAGGCCATGAAATCTGAGATAAGATCCATGTATGAGAACGAAGTGTGGACTTTGGCGGATTTGCCCGATGATCGACGACCCATAGAGAATAAATGGATCTTCAAGAAGAAGACTGACACTGATAGTAATGTTACTTTCTATAAAGCTCGACTTATCGCAAAAGGTTTTGGACAAGTTCAAGGAGTTTACTACGATGTGACTTTCTCACCCGTAGTGATGCTTAAGTCTATCCAAATCATGTTAGCAATTGCCGCATTTTATAATTATGAAATCTGGCAAATGGACATAAAAGCTGCATTCATTAACGGATTTCTAAAAGAAGAGTTGTATATGCACTGGTACGCGTCGGTGCTATACAGACGGTTTTCAACCCCTTTCTGTGATGGTGTTCGGAACCGTCACCTAAGTGAGTGACTACGATAGGGGGGTCCTTCCCACACGACCCAGAAACCGTCGGGGATATGCCCTCTTGGCACACACGCTCGGCAAAATGAGGTCGTGTGCAACGGCGAGCGGCCAAATACAGTTATATGTACAGTAGTGCTAAAAAATACAATTATACAGGCGAAATCGTTTCCGGTCGTAAGTACATCCCACACAGTCAGTCCCCGCTAAACGTTTCCGTTCGTATATACATCCCACACAGTCACTCCAAGGAAAACGTTTGCACAAGGTGGCGTAACACAAACAGTTTTCAAGAGAATGTCGTGTGTGATTGTTCATTGATCCAACACAGTTTATTCATAGAAACTGTCTGCGTTGCCTGAGGTCATCACCCATGGTGTTTTCTCAATAATCGTTTGCAATAGGAAAACCCAATTAGCAGGCTAATTGGCCAATTAGCAGGCTAATTGTCCTATTGTTAATAATCCATTTATTAATCTAATTGACATTCATATTAAGCACATAATATATTTCATTTCTATATTAAGGAAGCATGATTTCATAATTGAAATACATCCGAGTACAACATGATATAGCTTCAACACTCAGCTACCCCATTACACAACTGCACCAACACCAAGTTTCACATGCAACATCTAGAACCTTTCGAAATTAGCTTCATAGACGGTACATAGACAGATGCATCTCATCTGGAAAACTGCTCAAGTAGAAGGTAAATATTGAGCCTTCATTCATGTTAAAGGTCATTGCAACTTTAGGCCAGTGCCTCTGGATGATTGACCACCCATCCTTCGTCCTCTTCGGGAACACTTCAATATTGAACCGTGGGTGTTGTATGAAAACTTTCCTCACCTCCTGACCATAGAGGTGGTTTGAGAGGTAATCATCAGTGAAATGCTTTGGAAAGGCATGAAAACAAGGATGTGCATAAATATCTTCTCTATATTGTAAATGGGGCAAAGGAATAAAAAAAGGCAAGGTATAATAGTTAGTACCATCCTGTAAACCTCAGTGCTTCCCATTGTTTCCCTGCAACACATATAAGGTAGTTAGTCATTAAGTTAAGTAAGGGTTCGCATGCTATCAGTACTAGTAAATTGTAAGTGCTTTGCACATTATTTAAATATATATAAAAATCATGGAAAAATACATTTGAATATGTATTTGACATATCTCGACCGTTGGATGGGCATATCCAACGACTAATATTTGAAGCTATTGGCACACTATATAGTGGTATAGAAAATAGGTTTTTTATTTCTGTGCCCCTGGTTCATTAGCTCTACTCATTCATTCCCAGTCTGTTAACTTTTGCTCACTTATCCCCACTCCCTTGCCCGAAACCCTCAGAACAGGTTACAATGGACGTTGCCATCGGGTCAATGCCTTTGACCGTTAACTCTGACAGTGGAGCCGCGTATACGTGGGCGCATGCAAGACCGCGATCGTGGGGTAGCACGTGTCCATGGACATTCTCGAAACGTCCCATCGTACAAAGAGGGGCAACCACCTCCATCGCCCCTACCATTTCCCCCCAAATCCCCTCCCTGCCGCATCACCTTCCTCTCCCCCACCGGCATCGTCTGGCTCTCCTCCACTGCCTCCACCGCACCGTCTTGCTCTCCCCCACCGCATCCTCTTCCTCACCTTCATCGCCTCCATCTGTCAGATGGCCGATGCTTATGGCGACGCCGGCGCAACGACCAGAGATGTGGTGGAGCTGCAGGGCGCGGTGACCATGGATGTCGGCGGCGTCCACGGCGGTGCAGGGAAACTCGCAACCACTGCGGATGTGGAGAAGGATGTGGTAGGCTCCGCCTCAAGCTGCAAAAGGTGACGATGTCGAGCGGTGCAGTCCATCTCGATACCCCCGATGTGCCGCCTGCTGTGGAGCAGTATGTATTTGCACTTGCTTAGCTTGTAGAGTTAGTTGGTTTGTAGTTTCATTGGTTAGATTGTGATTCATACGGTAGTTTAGATAGTTAGAGTAGTTGGTTTAACGGATGGGCCAGGGTTTTTTGTATTGGGGGGATGGGGGTTTTGGACTAGGGTTTGTTGGATAAATTCGTTGCAAAAATGCAAGATAGATCTGTATAAGAGATACGGATCTCTGTGCTTTATTGCTACACAGATGCATGCTTATTAGATTTGTTTTTAGTGCTCACAGATTGAGGTTTTTAATGCTACTCAGATTCGTTGCCTTAGATTGGGTCCCTATTAGATTTGTTTTTGAATGCTACTCGGATTGGGGTTTTGAATGTTATATGCCCAAATGGAATCCATTGATTAAGAAGTTAGTTATGTTTAGAATCACAATCCAACCGTATGAATAAATATGAATGTCATAACCAAAAGTAACCCTTGATTCATTAGTATATAAATGTGTCCACAATATGTAGTTATATTAGCTTTGTTGTTCAATTTGTGCGCATGACAATGGAAAATGCAAAACAATGATCATAGTATATTGGGAGTATATTAGCCCTATGATCAATGTGTTATGTGTGCATATCTAAATTTTCAATTGGCTTCCGTATTTACTAGTGATGGATGTAATTGTATATTCAGGAGGAGGATGGTTGGGGGGTAGAAAGAGGAAGTTGGCCCAGTACGACCCATATGATCCAGAGGAAAGTGATGACGAAGAATATGAGGTAAGCCTACTTGAAATTTAGATTGTTCATTTAGTTCCTTATACATAGTGTATCCATGAATCTATAATGTATTAATGTAACTCATTCATGTGTGCAATATGATTTTGGAGAAGAAGTGTATAAGGGCAATGTCGTATCCTTCACAGCCAAGGATGTGGTGAAGATCAAGGGCAAGGGAGTTGCTTCCTTCTACAACCGCAAGACCAAGAAGTGGAACTGCCCCTACTGCACCATCAAGCCAAAGCCAAGGGATGGCCGCTTCGATCACCTTCTATCTCATGCAGAGGATGTGGCGATTTGCGGGTAGGACTACATGATCAAGGGGCAGCATGTCACCCTCATGAAGGCCCTGACTCTGGCGTGATGTGATGTTGTGAACTAAATCTTTATGTTTATTTGTTGGGTCACTTTTGGTTTGTTGAATTGAATCTGGTTGGTTATGGTTTGTTTAACTGAATTTAGTTTTCATGAATTTGGTTATGGTTGGCTATGTTGATGCTAGTAATCTGGTTGCTACCTATATTTGTTTGTCCTTAAATTAGCATGTGGTATATTTGTCTGTCCTGAATCTATGGTTAGTTATGTTTAGATGTTGTGAACTATGATTTTAGGTGCTGCAATGATCACACATGTTGTTTCAGTGTTGCTTCACTGATCACACATGTTGTTTCAGTGTTGCTTCACTGATCACACATGTTGTTACAGTGTTGCTTCACTAATCACACATGCTGCTTTTTCACTGATCATAAATGAGTTTTATCCTAATTATTTGTCTCATGTTTATTAATCAAATAAATGCATGCTCCAAATGAGATCATATAAACCTTGGCAAACCTGGATAGTATAAATTCAAGAAAATGCAAAAACAAATAAAACCTTGGCAAACTATCTATGTTTGTGTAGGAGATCATGTGTGCAAAGTTTTGAAGTGATTTAGAGTAGGTCAAATAAATTTGAATTTGAGAAATGTGCTCCAAATGAGCTCCCAGGCTAGGGTAAAAAACCCATTTGTAATCAAGTTTTTTTGGACCTACTCTAAATGAGCCAAATGTTTTTTTATTAACACATATTCACTTTCCATAGTGTAGATTCGAAGTCTCACTATTTTTGAATTAATCTGCATATTTTTATATTTTCTTTTGAAAACATATGCTTTAATATAAAAACTACTCCCTCCATTCCCTTATACAAGGCCACAAACTCATATTACAGGTACCAAAGATAAAATTTAATGACTCCTTTGCAAGTCAACTTTTCTTTTTGTTAACCGGGATCATTAATACACCACAAGCATGCAACGAATGAATGGGAAGGAAGTGACTGAGTGTCATTATGACTACATGCATGTAAGTATTAAAAAGTTGCTAGTACGAGAAAACATCATTAATTTTTGCCTCGATTACTGTTGGTGGCCTTATATTGATGCAAAATGTATTTTTGATAGTGGCCTTGTATAAGGGAATGGAGGGAGTATTAAAAACACGTTTGAAATATGAAAATGAAAAACTAAGTTCAGATCCTTCTTATTCACTTTGAAATAAAGCTTTGGTGTTTTTTGTGATTTTTTTAAAGTTTTCAAAAACAAAAAGTAACCCTACCTCCTCTCCTTGAACTCTATGAAATCATGTACGTGATAGCTCATATGTGTGAAGGTTTTCTCATGAAAATGACCATAGACCAAGTTTATGATTTTTGGTTGGTAACATGTCACATAAGACAACATTGTGCGCATGTTTTATATTTTTTTGATTTTTAAAAAATTAATGGTGCTCATTTGACCTCGATCGTGCCAACTAGAGTTTTTTCATGAAAATGACCATAGACAAAGTTTAGTATTTTTCCTCGTTAGTTTGTCTTATAAAATGACGAACGGCGAGGGTTTCATATTTTTTCGATTTTTTTAATTAGTTATGCTCAATCAAATCCTTCGAAACCCCGTTGACCAGCTCAAAACCCCTCTAAACCCCGGGAGGTTTCTCCTAACCCTAGCTCCCAACTCAGTCGTCCGATCATACCCTTGCGTCAAGCGACAGCCCTCAGATCTGGTCTTCTAGAAGGAATTAGGTGGGCTGGCTGCATGCAGGCTCTGCGTCGTTGGATCACAAGGACGGCTTTGCATTGTTGGATAGTGGGGCGATCTGCGAGAGGCGATCCTATTGGTTGTGCTCGGCTGCTCGCCCACCACTGACTCCGCGAAAAAATGTTGTTATTAGGCCCAAAAGGAAACCAAGCTCTGGTTGGGCCACCAAATTGCACCGCTTGCTTTGTTTTTTGTGAATGTGCTGGCTCTGTTTTTTTGCATCATTGGAATCAATTGACGTTGCGTAGCAAAATTTAGTTCTTTTTGTTCTATACAAATGTAAAATGACCAAAAATTTAAGGGCCAAATATATTTTTATCATGCAAAATGGCCACAAACTATTCAAAAGTTGTCTCTTTTTGTTCATATAATGTATATGACCACAGATTCCCACGCATGCAATTAGATTCATTTTCTTCTTCTTTCCAAACCACCGTTTCCCATGAGCGTACACTCCCGATGCTGCGGTGGGTTTGAAAATGGGCTACTTCACATTTGACCCCGTTATTGCCACAACCAAATAACACATAGCACTACGGCTATTTAAGCCACCCTCTGCCTCTGCCATCCCTCATCCATCTCCCATCCTCTCTGCCATCTGCCCTTCTTGCTCTTCGACCACTTCTCCTTCTTCTAGCACATCCTCAGCGATGCAGTACACCGGACCAACCTACCACTTCCCACCCACCGTGCCGGAGAAGCTCTACTCTCCTGGCGTGTACGTTGAGTGCACACTACGTGTGTGAGTGATATCAAGGTGGAGGACTGCAAGTAACTTCACCGAGTTCTTCCTCGAGTTCGGCTACAACCACCTCCCGCGGGGATCTCCAAGGATGTTCCGTGTCAAGGAGGTCATCCAAAACGGGTTGGTGGTTGCTCTCATTGCCCACTTCACCAACACATTCAACACCTTCTACCTCCTCGGCCGGGTGTTTTGGTGTGGCTGCGAGTTCATTGCTTTCACCACTCACAAGATGTTCACCGAGTATACCAACATCTTCCCTACCGCGTCGCGCATGCACAGTGCTCCGTACCCCATCGACAACGCCCCGGAGGAGCAGTGAAGGGCGCCCGGAGGAGAAGCGAGGTGGAGAAGGCAGCGTCTAGGGTTCTAAACCCTCTATCTATTTTTCTTTTTTTTGAGTCTATGTTATGTTAAGTTGTAATTGAACTATATTGGAGATGCTATGGGCTTGTTGGCCCTTTTATTAAGTTCTATTATTAAGTTTTCTATCTATTCTATTATGAAGTTCTTCCTAGTTTCAACTATGTGATCGTGCTATGGGCTTGTTGGCCCTATCTACATATTTTTTGATTATTTTCTTAGAGAGCTCACATTGTTAGTAACCACCTAGTGCATGTAGCCACAATGAACCCTTCTTTTTTTACACAAGCCACAAGTATGTAGCCACCTAGCTAGTGCATGCAGCCACAAAAATATGAAACATATTTGTTCAATTTATTTGTCGTAGCAAAACGGGTGCAGATGCGAGTGGATCGAAAAGGTTGCAACTGATCGTAAAAAATGTTGCTCTAAATCGAGGAGACAAGCGTGCGAGAAGAGAGGAACCAGCGGCAAGGACCGTCGCTACATCCGTGGCGGCTGGTGTGCACGAAAGCAGCTCGGTCAGTGCAACATGGCGGAACGCATCAGCGCATACAGGCTCGGTCGCCGCATGCAGGCTCGGTCGGCGCATTGTGGCGGTGCGCATCGACGCATGCAGGCAGGCTTGCTGGGTGCATGCATAGCAGTCTTCTGGCGTGGCAGCGCGCGCAGGCCTTTGATGCAAGGGATGGCCCAACAAAACCACGGCCCAACAGTCGAACAGCGACACCGCCAAACGCAGCCCATTCGTCAGAGTTAACGGTCAAAGCACTGACCCGACGACAACGTCCGTTGTGACCTCTTCTCAGGGTTTCGGGCAAGGGAGTGGGGAAAACTAAGCAAAAGTTAAGAGCATGGGGGTGAATGAGTAGAGCTAAGGAACCAGGGGCACAGATGTAAAAAACCCTAGAAAATATGTTGATGAAAAATAAGCACATTGAAGATTCATCAGATTAATTCAAGCCACATGGAAAACCCATTTATCCAAACCAAGCATGATTAAGAACTATGAAATATAGAACTTATATATGTTTCTCATGTATTAAGTGCAACCAAATTCAATTTATTCCTCACATGGTATGCAATAACAGAATGCAGCCACAACAATTGAACATCGCATTACAGAATTGAACCAAGCAGTTAACTAAACACCACAACAAATGAACCAAACGTTAGCTGAGCACCACATTGCACAATATAACATACTCCTAATAGAAGACCAGATAGTTAACCAAACCAAGCATACTTAACAACTTGGAAATATAGCAATTGTATTTGTTTCTCATGTATTTAGTACAACCAAATTTGATTTATTTCTCACATGGTATACAATAACAGAATGCACTCACGACAATTGAACATCTTGCAGAATTGAACCAAACGGTTAAGTAAACACCACAACAAATGGACCAAACGTTAACTGAGCACCACATTGCACAATATAACATACTCCTAATAGAAGATCAGACAGTTAACCAAACCAAGCATGCTTGACAACTTGGAAAATTGCACCCTAAAGAATTAGACATCACATTTGCATAATTGAACTAAACAGTTAACTAAACACCACATTGCACGACATATAAAACATATACACTAGAGCAGAAGATTGCATAGTAAAATTAGATAGCACAATTTGTTAGAATTTGTTGCGGAAAGGTAGTAGCTAACAAACTGAACATGTGCCCTTATAGTGAGCTAATAAGACAAGCTACTCATTGTCGGAGATATCAATGACGATTGGCTCCTTGGACATGGAAGAGGGCGAAGCCTCCGCATCATGGGTGCCCTCGTCGTAGTGGTGAGTTGCCTGAGCCGCTCCGGGCACCAACTTGCTGGCTCTCGAGATGAGGTAAGCACGTGCACGCTGACAAAACACCTTGTAGTCTTTGTCGAAGGCACCGATGGCGGCCTCGAGAAAATGCCACGAACTGTCGTTTAAAGCAGCCCACCGCGCCACTGCATCGGCGCGCCAGGCGTCGACGGTGGCCTCGACGGCGAGGTGCTCCTCCAAGATCTTGGGGTTGGCACGAAAGGCAGCCATCGCGACCTCGTCCACGTGTGCGGCCGCGATTTGCTTCTCCGCTGCCAAATGCTCGTTGAGATCCTGGCTATACTGCTTGCACCATGGCTTAGGGCGGTGCTTATTTGGTGAAGGTGTCGTGCTCGCGCCGGCGGTCGGGGCATGTGGGATGTGGAAGGAGGAGGAGGATGGGGTTCGGGTGTGGATTACCTGCCTGGATAGACGAGGCCGAGCTGCGTGAAGGAGGGTCGCCGGTGAGGAGGTGGCGCTGCAAGCAAGGAGTGAAGGTTTGAACTTGGAAAGGAAGGCGGAAATAGGGGAATGTGGCTTTTGGTAAGGGGAAGGGGCGGGGAGGTAGATGTTTCCGTGGAAGCCGAAAATTTGGAATCGCTTCAGCAAAAAAATTGGCGGGCAAAGTGTCATCAGACACGGTCCCTTATTCAAAGTGGGTTGTGGACTATAGCCATTGCACCTTCTCGCGTAAGCCATAGGCGTTACACCAACGGTGCTCCAGGATATTTTGTACTGCATCTCACATGGTTGGTGATAATAAACTATGTGGGATCTACTTGATTTTTCATCTTGATTTGAATTACATAATGGGGTCAGAACTGCAAAGGATGGTGTTTGAATTGCTAAAACTTCTATCTATAGTGAACATGCAACTATAGGTGTGTCATCAATTTTTTTTGGATTATTCAGGGTTCGTTTGGACATTTTTATATGGTAACTTGGTTTTCTAGGCATTTCAGGTGCACAATTCAAAATTAAACCACATGCACATGCTCCGGTGCACCAAAATGGGTTGTAAAATGATATACGTGCCCATGGGTTGATGCTTACATCCCATTCAAGAAATGGGGATGAATTTCAAACACCACAACACCGTGCTCTCCGGCAAACATTGAGGTGCTTGCTTTTATAATTCTAGTAAATCCAAAAGTTTTCCGAAATTCATGAAACTTGGCATGCTATCATGATGCAGCATCAACATGCCATGGTAAATTTTTTGTCCCATTTGGGGCAGGTTTGGGTATAAGCTTCTCATAAACCAGAGCTTCTCACAACAAGTGTGATGGTTTCGGTAGGGAACGTTTCATCTTTCTGGACGAGACGATATCCGTTGCATCTTCTCGATTTCAATTTTTTTCCTAGTGTGAACATCGAACAACAGGAGTGTTGTGTCCATTTGTGGGATTTTTCGGGGTTCGCTTGGACATTTTTATACATTAACTAAGTTTTTTATGCATTCATGTGCATAATTCAAATTTGAACTACATGCAAATGCTCTAATGCATATAAATTAGTTGAAAAATTCAAATATGTGTCCTTGGTTGCATGCTTAATTAGGTCCCATGCAAGAAATGAGAATGAATGTTAAACACCCTGCCACCATCACTTGGCCGCAAACATTGAGATATATACCTGGTTTTAAATTCTAGTAAATCCAAAGCTCGTCTGAAATTCATGAAACTTGGCATGCTATCATGGAGCGGCATCAACATGGTGTGGTAAATTTTTTGTCTCATTTGGGGCAGGTTTGGGGATATGCTTCTCACAAACCAGAGCTTCTCACAACAAGCCCGATGGTTTCGGCAGGGAATGTTTCACCTTTCTGGATGAAATGATATGCATTGCATCTTCTCGATTTCAATTTTTTTTCTTGTCAACATCGAAGAACATGGGTGTTGTGTCAATTTTTGGGATTTTGGGGGTTCGCTTGGACATTTCTATACATTAACTGAGTTTTCTATGCATTCATGTGCATAATTCAAATGTGAACTACAGGCACATGCTCTAATGCATATAAATTGGTTAAAAATTTAAATATGTGTCCTTGGTTGCATGCTTAGGTCCCATGCAAAAAACGGGAATGAATGTTAAACACCCTGTCGCCGTCACTCAGCCGCAAACATTGAGATACCTGGCTTTTAAATTCTAGTAAATGCAAAACTCGTGTGAAATTCATGAAACTTGGCATGCTATCATGGAGCGGCATCAACATGTCGTGGTAACTTTTTTGTCCCATTTGGGGTAGGTTTGGGGATATGCTTCTCACAAACCAGAGCTTCACACAACAAGCCTGATGGTTTCGGTAGGGAACGTCCCACCTTTGGGGACAAAATGATATCCATTGCCTCTTATTGCTTTCAAAAAATTTCTCGTGTCAACATAGAACAACAGGAGTGCTGTGTCAATTTTTGGGATTTTCGGGGTTCGTTTAGACATTTTTATGCATTAATTGAGTTTTTAATGCATTTTATGTGCATAATTCAAATTTGAACTACATGCACATGCTCTAATCCATATAAATTGGTTGAAAATTCAAATCTTTGTCCTTGGTTGCATGCTTAGGTCCCATGCAAGAAATGGGAATGAATGTCAAACACCCTGGCACCGTCACTCGGCCGCAAACATTGAGATACCTGGTTTTTAAGTTCTAGTAAATCCAAAACTCGTCTGAAATTCATGAAACTTGGCATGCTATCATGGAGAGGCATCAACATGCCGTGGTAATTTTTGGTCCCATTTGGGGAAGGTTTGGGTATATGCTTCTCACAAACCAGAGCTTCTCACAACAAGCATGATGGTTTCGGTAGGGAACGTCCCACCTTTTTGGGCGAAACAATATCCATTGCCTCTTATTGCTTTCAAAAAATTTCTTGTGTCAACATAGAACAACAAGAGTGTTGTGTAAATTTTTGGGATTTTTCGGGGTTCGGTTGGACATTTTTATGCATTAATTGAGTTTTCAATGCATTTATGTGCATAATTCAAATTTTAACCATTCACGTGACACCACGTGTCTTGGTTTTAATTGCTATAGGTTTTAATGGCTCTTGATCGCAAACTTTTTACAAAGAACACCCGTATGCAAAGTGAGAGCAGGATTTGTGCATCTCTTCAATGCAAACGGTTCTTTTGGATGACCCGTGTGCAACCCCTTACAAACAATTTGGTAAGATTTGCATCTGTCATATTGGGTATGTTGCCATTTGTCAAACTGGAAAGATTGACATTTGTTGATCTAGTAACATTGCCATTTGTCAACCTTGTAACACTGCGATTTGTCAAAATATGAAGCTAAAAATCACTAGCACTATCTAATTTTTGCAACTAAAATTCAGTAATTTAGCATAGATGGAGGCGAGGAGGCGTGTTCACCCGAGTGTGCAGCAGGCAGTGCAGTACTATTCGATTTGACAGCGGGCGGCGTAGTTCTCGATACGGCTTTAATGCAGATGAGGGAGACGGTAGCAGTTCCTGAAATGTTGAACGCCCAATGATGCATCCTCCTTCAATTAGCATCAAGAATGCATGAGGGAAGTAATGGGAGGAGGACCGGGAAAAGAGGCAGCACGATGTGAGTGCAGCGTAGTTTGCACTCATATAAAGGCGCCCCTCCATTCCAATGCATCTACCACATCGTACGCACCTAAGCATTTGCCTAAGCACCTACACTAAGAGCAAAAGTGCTCACTCGAGACCCATGGCGGTGATGCACGCGAGCAGCCAGCGGTTGTGCCAAACGGTCCATGACGTCGACCTGCGGCATGGCACCGAGGATCGTCTCCAGACGGTTTTGGCGACCGGCTGGTGGATGGCCGCTGTCGATGCCAGCTACGACTCTCAGTTAGACCAGATGATCATTTCCACCACCAACAAGTTCACTATCGTCAAGAAGCTCGCGGGCGACATCATGATAACCCACAAGTATAGCGGATCGCAACAGTTTTCGAGGGTAGAGTACTCAACCCAAATTTATTGATTCGACACAAGGGGAGCCAAAGAATATTCTCAAGTATTAGCAGCTGAGTTGTCAATTCAACCACACCTAAAAGACTTAATATCTGCAGCAAAGTAGTATGGAAGTAACGGTAACGGTGGCAAAAGTAACAGTAGCAGTTTTGTAGCAATCGTAACAGTGGCAACAGAGAGAACTTAGCAAAGATCAAATTATGAAAAGCTCATAGGTAATGGATCAATGATGGATAATTATGTCGGATGCAATTCATCATGGAACAGCTATAACATAGGGTGACACAGAACTAGCTCCCGTTCATCAATGTAGTATAGGCATGTATTTCGAATATAGTCATACATGCTTATGGAAAAAAACTTGCATGGCATCTTTTGTCCTACCCTCCCGTGACAGCGGGGTCCTATTGGAAACTAAGGGATATTAAGGCCTCCTTTTAATAGAGTACCGGACCAAAGCATTAGCACTTAGTGAATACATGAACTCCTCAAACTACGGTCATCACCGGGAAGTGTCCCGACTATTGTCACACTGGGGTTTGCCGGATCATAACACGTAGTAGGTAACTATAACTTGCAATATAGGATCAAGAACTCACATATATTCATGAAAACACAATAGGTTCAGATCTGAAATCATGGAACTCGAGCCCTAGTGACAAGCATTAAGCATGGCAAAGTCATAGCAACATCAATCTTAGAACATAATGGATACTAGGGATCAAACCCTAACAAAACTAACTCGATTACATGGTAAATCTCATCCAACCCATCACCTTCCAGCAAGCCTACGATGGGATTACTCACGCACGGCGGTGAGTATCATGAAATTGGTGATGGAGGATGGTTGATGATGACGATGGTGACGGCTTCCCCTCTTTGGAGCCCGAATGGTCCCCAGATCAACCCTCCCGAGGAAGAATAGGGCTTGGCGGCGGCTCCATATCGTAAAAGGCGATGGATCCTTCTCCATGATTTTTTCTCCCCGAACGTGAATATATAGAGTTGGAGTTGAGGTCGGTGGAGATCCAGGGGACCCACGAGGCAGGTGGCACGCCCTGCATCCTCGTGGACAGGGTGTGGGTCCCCCTCTATTGATTCTTTCGCCAATATTTTTTATTAATTACATAACGTGACTCCGTGGAGTTTCAGGTCATTCCAAGAACTTTTATTTCTACACAAAAATAACACCATGGTAATTCTGCTAAAAACAGCATCAGTCCGGGTTAGTTCCATTCAAATCATGCGAGTTAGAGTCCAAAACAAGGGCAAAAGTGTTTGGAAAAGTAGATACTCTGGAGACGTATCAACTCCCCCAAGCTTAAACCTTTGCTTGTCCTCAAGCAATTTAGTTGACAAACTGAAAGTGATAAAGAAAAACTTTTACAAACTCTGTTTGATCTTGTTGTTGCAAATATATATAAACCCTGCATTCAGGTTTTCAGCAAAGATTATGAACTAACCATATTCACAATAACACTTAGGTCTCACATTTACTCATATCAATGGCATAATCAACTAGCGAGCAATAATAATAAATCTCGGATGACAACACTTTCTCAAAACAATCATAATATGATATAACAAGATGGTATCTCGCTAGCCCTTTCTGAGACCGCAAAACATAAATGCAAAGCAGCCCTGAAGATCAAGGACTGACTACACATTGTAATTCATGGCAAAAGAGATCCAGTCATAGTCATACTCAATGTAAATTAATAACAATGCACGTAAATGACAGCGGTGCTCTCCAACAGGTGCATTTTAATAAGAGGATGATGACTCAACATAAAAGTAAATAGATAGGCCCTTCGCAGAGGGAAGTAGGGTGCTGCAGAGGTGCCAGAGCTTGACTTTTGAAATAGGGATAAATATTATTTTTAGTGGCATACTTTCATTGTCAACATAACAACCAAGAGATCTCGATATCTTCCATGCTACATACATTATAGGCGGTTACCAAACAGAATGGTAAAGTTTATACTCCCCCACCACCAACAAGCCCATTCCATGGCTGGCCCGAAACAACGGGTACTGTCCAACTAATAACAATCCTGGGGGAGTTTTGTTTGCAATTATTTTGATTTGATTTGAGCATGGGACTGGGCATCCCGGTTACCGGCCATTTTCTCGTGAATGATGAGCAGAGTCCACTCATCGTGAGAATAACCCACGTAGCATGGAAGATACAGACAACCCTAGTTGATACATGAGCTATTCGAGCATACAAAACAGAATTTCGTTTGAAGGTTTAGAGTTTGGCACATACAAATTTACTTGGAACGGCAGGTAAATACCGCATATAGGAAGGTATGGTGGACTCATATGGAATAACTTTGGGGTTTATGGAAGTGGATGCACAAGCAGTATTCCCTCTTAGTACAAGTGAAGGCTAGAAAGAGACTGGGAAGCGACCAACTAGAAAGCGACAACAGTCATGAACATGCATTAAGATTAACCAACAATGAGTGCAAGCATGAGTAGGATATAAATCACCATGAACATAAATATCGTAGAGGCTATGTTGATTTTGTTTCAACTACATGCGTGAACATGTGCCAAGTCAAGCCACTCGAAACATTCAAAGGAGGATACCACCCAATCATACCACATCACAACCATTTTAATAACATGTTGGCACGCAAGGTAAACCATTATAAACTCCTAGCTAATTAAGCATGGCATGAATAACTATAATCTCTAATTGTCATTGCAAGCATGTTTCATTCATAATAGGCTGAATCAGGAACGATGAACTAATCATATTTACAAAAATAAGATAGGTCGAGTTCATACCAGCTTCTCTCATGTCAATCATTTCATCATATATCGTCATTATTGCCTTTCACTTGCACGACCGAACGGTGTGGATAATAATAATAGTGCACGTGCATTGACCTAAGCTAGAATCTGCAAACATTTAATTCAAAGGAGAAGACAAGGTAATATGGGCTCTTGGTTAGATCAACAATAATGCATATGAGAGCCACTCATCATTTTCATCATGGTCTTGTCCTCTCGACCCCCAAAGAAAAGAAAAGAACTTCAAAGAAAAGTAAAACTATTTACACGGGAAAGCTCCCAACAAGCAAAAGAAGAATGGAAATCTTTTTGGGTTTTCTTTTAGTTACTACTACTACAAGCATGGAAAGTAAACTAGCTAAAAGCTACAGCTAATTTTTTTGATTTTTTCTCAAAGTTTTTCAAACACACAAGAAGAAAGCAAGAAAAGAAACTAAGCTAGCATGGATAGTACAATGAAAAAATATGAACACCGACAACTAGAATGAGTGTGTGAACATGAATGTAATGTCGGTGAGAAATACGTACTCCCCCAAGCGTAGGCTTTTGGCCTAAGTTGGTCTATGCCCATTGATACGTCTCCAACGTATCTATAATTTATGAAGCATTCATGCTATTATATTATCTGTTTTGGATGTTTACGGGATTTATTATACACTTCTATATTATTTTTGGGACTAACCTATTAACCGGAGGCCCAACCCATATTGTTGTTTTCTTGCCTATTTCAGTGTTTCGAAGAAAAGGAATATCGAATGGAGTCCAAACGGAATGAAACCTTCGGCAGCGTGATTTTTGGAACGAACGTGATCCAGGAGACTTGGAGTTGAAGTCAAGGAAGCTTCGAGGTGGCCACGAGGGTGGGGAGTGCCCCCCCCTACTGGGCATGCCCCCTGTCTTGTGGGCCCCTCGAGCGTCCCCTAACCGACTTCTTTCGCCTATATAAGTCCATATACCCTAAAGCCTTCGAAGACAACAATAGATCAGGAGTTCCGCCGTCGCAAGCCTCTGTAGCCACCAAAAACCTCTCGGGAGCCTGTTCCAGCACCCTGTCGGAGGGGGAACCCATCACTGGTGGCCACCATCATCATCCTGGCGCTCTCTATGACGAGGAGGGAGTAGTTCACCCTCGGGGCTGAGGGTATGTATGAGTAGCTATGTGTTTGATCTCTCTCTCTCTCTCTCTCTCGTGTTCTTGAGGTGATACGATCTTGATGTATCGCGAGCTTTGCTATTATAGTTGGATCTTATGATGCTTCTCCCCCTCTACTCCCTTGTAATGGATTGAGTTTTCCCTTTGAAGTTATCTTGTCGAATTGAGAATTTGAGGATTTGAGAACACTTGATGTATGTCTTTTCGTGCTTATCTGTGGTGACAATGGGACATTCACGTGATCCACTTGATGTATGTTTTGGTGATTAACTTGCGGGTTCAATGAACTTATGCATAGGGGTTGGCACACGTTTTCGTCTTGACTCTCCGATAGAAACTTTAGGGCACTCTTTGAAGTACTTTGTGTTGGTTGAATAGATGAATCTGAGATCGTGTGATGCATATCATATAATCATGCCCACGGATACTTGAGGTGACAATGGAGTATCTAGGTGACATTAGGGTTTTGG
The DNA here is from genome assembly GCF_002162155.2 of Triticum dicoccoides. NCBI lineage: Eukaryota > Viridiplantae > Streptophyta > Magnoliopsida > Poales > Poaceae > Triticum > Triticum dicoccoides. The sequence continues at coordinate 62,794,978 of NC_041387.1, read as the reverse complement.
TTGATTTGTGTCTTAAGGTGTTATTCTAGTATGAACTCTATGATAGATTGAGCGGAAAGAATAGCTTCATGTTATTTTACTACGGACTCTTGAATGGATAGAACAGAAAGGATAACTTTGAGGTGGTTTCGTACCCTACCATAATCTCTTCATTTGTTCTCTGCTATTAGTGTCTTTGGAGTGACTCTTTGTTGCATGTTGAGGGATAGTTATGTGATCCAATTATGTTATTATTGTTGAGAGAACTTGCACTAGTGAAAGTATGAACCCTAGGCCTTGTTTCCTACCATTGCAATACCGTTTACGCTCACTTTTATCATTAGTTACCTTGCTGTTTTTATAATTTTAGATTACAAATACTCATATCTACCATCCATATTGCACTTGTATCACCATCTCTTCGCCGAACTAGTGCACCTATACAATTTGCCATTGTATTGGGTGTGTTGGGGACACAAGAGACTCTTTGTTATTTGGTTGCAGGGTTGTTTGAGAGAGACCATCTTCATCCTACGCCTCCCACGGATTGAGAAACCTTAGGTCATCCACTTGAGGGAAATTTTCTACTGTCCTACAAACCTCTGCAATTGGAGGCCCAACAATGTCTACAAGAAGAAGGTTGTGTAGTAGACATCAAGCTCTTTTCTGGCGCCGTTGCCGGGGAGGTGAGTTCTTGAAGATATATCTTTAGATCTTGCAATCGAATCTTTTTGTTTCTTGTTTTATCACTAGTTTAGTTTATAAAAGAAAACTACAAAAAAATGGAATTGAATTTGCCTCATATGCTTCATCTTTTTAATATCTTTCGTGAGAATTATGGAAAGGAAAATTGTGCTCAATTGCTAGAAGAAGAATACATTAAAATGTTTGGTACTAGATCTTTGAATGATGAGCATGATTGCAATGTTGTTAGTATGAATTCCTTGAATATCCATGATGCTAATGATATGCAAAGCCACAAGCTTGGGGAAGCTATGTTTGATGAAGATGATATTTTTTCCCCAAGTTTTGATGAGAATATTTATTATGATGAAAGCATGCCTCCTATTTATGATGATTATATTGATGAAAGTGGATTTGGAGAGGTCATGACTTTATTTAGTGATGAGCCCACTATTTCGGAAGAGGTTCCAATTGATTATGAGAACAAAGTTGCTATCTATGATTATTATTGTGATGACTTGTATGCTATTAAGAATAATGATAACCATGAAACTTTTCATCATGATTTTAGTTTTCAATTGGATTATGCTTCACATGATAGTTATTTTGTTGAGTTTGCTCCCACTACTATTGATGAGAATAAATTTTCTTATGTGGAGAGTAGTAAAATTTCTATGCAAGTAGATCATGAAAAGAATGCTTTAGGTGCTGGTTATATGGTTGAATTAATTCATTATGATACTGAAAATTATTATGAGAGGGGATCATATGCTTCTACATATTGCAATAATATCGAGTATCCTCTCTATGTGCTTAAAATCTTGAAGCTATGCTTGTTTTGCCTTCCTATGCTAGTTGATTATTGTTCCCATAAGTTGTTTGCTCATAAAATACCTATGCATACGAAATGGGTTAGACTTAAATGTGCTAGTCATATTCTTCACGATTCTCTCTTTATGTTTCAATTCTTATCTTTTATGTGAGCATCATTGAAATCACCATGCCTAGCTAGGGGCGTTAAACGATAGCGCTTGTTGGGAGGCAACCCAACTTTATTTTTGTTTCTTACTTTTTGCTCCTGTTTAGTAATAAATAATTCATCTAGCCTCTATTTAGATGTTTTTTATGTTTTGATTAGTGTTTGTGCCAAGTAGAACCTTTGGGAAGACTTGGGTGAAGTCTATGCGATCTTGCTGTGAAAAACAGAAACTTTTGTGCTCACGATATTAGCTGCCATTTTTTACTGGAGAGTGATTTTAGGTTGATTCTTTTTGAAGATGATTAATAGACAAATTCCTCAGGTTCAGAAATTTATTTCATAATTTTAGGAGTTACATAAGTATTCGAATGATACAGATTACTACAGACTGTTCTGTTTTTGACAGATTCTGTTTTCATTGTGTTGTTTGCTTATTTTGATGAATCTATGAGTAGTATCGGAGGGTATGAACCATAGAGAAGTTGGAATACAGTAGATATTACACCAATATGAATTTAGAATGAGTTCACAACAGTACCTAAGTGGTAGTTTTATTTTCTTATACTAACGGAGCTTACGAGTTTTGTGTTGAGTTTTGTGTTGTGAAGTTTTCAAGTTTTGGGTAAAGATTCGATGGACTATGGAATAAGGAGTGGCAAGAGACTAAGCTTGGGGATGCCCAAGGAACCCCAAGTTAATATTCAAGGACAACCAAGAGCCTAAGCTTGGGGATGCCCCGGATGGCATCCCCTCTTTCGTCTTCGTTCATCGGTAACTTTAATTGGAGCTATATTTTTATTCACCACATGATATGTGTTTTGCTTGGAGCGTCATTTTATTTTGTTAGTATTTGCTTAATGTTATTTATAATAATGTTTTGCATCTATATTTTCAATAAAAACGTCAAGGATAGCCTTTACCATGCTTATTTTGCTAGTATACATGTTGCTGTTTGAAAACAGAAAGTTTACCGTTGTTGCAAAAATTCCCTAGAAAAGTCAGAGAATGATATAATGTTGAAACTTTTTAAATAATGAGCTCTGATAAATCTTCTACATCTTAGTATTTTTATCATAATTTTAGGAGTTAGGGAAGTATTATGAATTTTGCATTCTTTACAGACTATACTGTTTTGGCAGATTGCTGTTATGTTTGCATTGTTTGCATATGTTTGCTTGTTTAATGATTCTATTTGAGGATAGGAGTATTAAATATGAAGAGACATTTAGTATGCAATGTTGAATAATAATTTTTGTGATTTTTTACAGTAGAAAATGATAAGGTTTTTGCATTGGTTTATACTAACTTATCTCACGAGTTCTTGTTGAGTTTGGTGTGGATGAAGCTTTCGAGATTTAGGAAACCGAGATATAAAAGGAATTAAGTAGACACAAAAGCTCAAGCTTGGGGATGCCCAAGGCACCCCAATATAATATTTCAATAAGTCTCAAGCATCTAAGCTTGGGGATGCCCCGGTAGGCATCCCACCTTTTTATTCAACAATTATCGGTTAGTATCGGTTGAACCTAAGTTTTTGCTTCTTCACATGAGTCGTGCTATCCTTGCAATGCCATTTTATTTTGTTTTGCTTGCTGTTTGAATAAAATACCAAGATCTGAAATTCTTAAATGTTAGAGAGTCTTCACATAGCTATATAATTATTTAACTACTCATTGATCTTCACTTATATCTTTTTGGAGTAGTTTGTCATTTACTCGTGTGCTTCACTTATATCCTATGAGTAAATGGTTGAATGAGTTGAATGTCATAAATATGAAATTATATATGTTTCATATGCTTACCTCGTTGGGAGTAATGACTTCACATCTAAGAAGTAGAGGTAGTAAATTTATTGAAGGTTAGCAAGCATTGTATTGGTCACTTGAACAATTCATGAAAGAATATTGAAGGAAGAGAAATTTCACATATAAATATACTATCTTAGACATCTTCTATGATTGTGAGCCCCATTAATTATTTTCAAACCTGAGAAAATTAGTTGAAGTTGCACAAGGAAGACAACATAATGAGTTATGCTTGGGTGTATTTGTATAGAAGTTATATTGTTATAGATCCTCCAACATGTGGTGCTTGCCTTTTAGAATCCTTTGCTAGCCAAAATATCTGTACTAAGCGGGAATACTTCTTGTACATCCAAATTCCTTGAACCAAGTTTCTTCCATGAGTGTCCACCATACCTACCTATATGCGGTATTTACCTGCCGTTCCAAGTAAATTTGCATGTGCCAAACTCTAAACCTTCAAATAATAATATGTTTTGTATGTTGAATTGCTCATGTAGCGACTAGGGGCTATCAGTATTTTCCATGCTAGGTGGGTTATTCTCACGATGAATGGACTCCGCTCAACATTCACGAGAAAATGGGCTGGTAACTGGGATGCCCAGTCCCATGATCAAAAGATCAAAATCAAATCAAAAATAATTGCAAACAAAACTCCCCCAGGATTGATGTTAGTTGGAGGCACCCGTTGTTTCGGGCAAGCCATGGATTGAAGATTGTTGGTGGAGGGGGAGTAAAAACTTTACCATTCTTTTGAACCGCCTATAATGTATGTAGTATGGAAGATATTGGGAACTCTTGGTTGTTATGTTGACAATGAAAGCATACCTCTCAAAATTATTTTCATCTCTATTTCAAAATCGAGCTCTGGCACCACTGCAAATCCCTGCTTTCCTCTGCGAAGGACCTATCTTTTACTTTTATGCAAGAGTCAGTAGTATTCCTTCTCATTCCTACCTACTCTTTAGTTGGCAAGCATCGTGTGTTGGGGAAAGATCTAAGCATATATGGCCATGCAAATATATTTGATCATGAATTGTTATTATTGACAATTATCTATATGATAAGTGAGTTGGGAGGCGAAACACTAAGCCCCTATCTTTCTCTGTGTTCGATGGATGCTATTTGTTCTAAGAATATGCTTTGAGTGGTAGCAATCATGGAAGACTATATGATAGTTGAGTATGTGGAGTTTGATAAATCAAAGCTCTGACATAGACCCTTCCTGAAAATAAGATGAATTGTAATTGTTGATGGCTGAGAATGAAGTTTGCTAGTTTTCAAGAAAGTTTATGGTCTATGCTTTAACATGTGAATAGCTTGTTACTTGATCTTGAGAAGTTTTATGAGATGAACTACTGTTATGACATATAATCATGCTAGAAAAGGTGAATGAAATTATCATTGATCAAACTTGTGCACCTGCTAGCATTCACACTTCATAAATTCTTTCTTTTACCATTTACCTACTCGAGGACGAGCAGGAATTGAGCTTGGGAATGCTGATGCGTCTCCAATGTATCTATAATTTATGAAGCATTCATGCTATTATATTATCTGTTTTGGATGTTTACGGGCTTTATTATACACTTTTATATTATTTTTGGGATTAACCTATTAACCGGAGGCCGAGCCCATATTGTTGTTTTCTTGCCTATTTCAGTGTTTCAAAGAAAAGGAATATCAAACGGAGTCCAAACGGAATGAAACCTTCGGGAGCGTGATTTTTGGAACGAACGTGATCCAAGAGACTTGGAGTTGAAGTCAAGGAAGCTTCGAGGTGGCCACGAGGGTGGGGGGTGCCCCCCCCCCCTACTGGGCTCGCCCCCTGTCTCGTGGGCCCTTTGAGCGTCCCTTGACATACTTCTTTCGCCTATATAAGTCCATATACCCTAAAACCTTCGAAGACAACAATAGATCGGGAGTTCCACCCCTGCAAGCCTCTGTAGCCACCAAAAACGTCTCGGGAGCCCGTTCCGGCACCCTGCCGGAGGGGGAACCCATCACCGGTGGCCATGTTCATCATCCTGGCAGTCTCTATGACGAGGAGGGAGTAGTTCACCCTCGGGGCAGAGGGTATGTACCAGTAGCTATGTGTTTGATATATCTCTCTCATGTTCTTGAGGTGATACGATCTTGATGTATCGCGAGCTTTGCTATTATAGTCGATGCTTCTCCCCCTCTACTCTCTTGTAATGGATTGAGTTTTTCCTTTGAAGTTATCTTATTGAATTGAGTCTTTGAGGATTTGAGAACACTTGATGTATGTCTTGTCGTGCTTATCTGTGGTGACAATGGGATATTCACGTGATCCACTTGATGTATGTTTTTGTGACAGCCTGGTTTTTGCCCCCTCTTTCTTTGCCTGGTTTTCAGTTGGTTTGAATTTGAGTTTGGCGTTTTTGAATCTTTCATTTGGACTTAACCACTTGGGTACCCCTTGACTTTCACCCAAGTACTTCAACTCCCTCTCAAACCATCACTCCCTCTCTGGTTCACCTCATCATATCAATTTGGAATATTTTTCTTTAATGGAAAATATTCAATTTCCCCTCCTAAACCCTAGCTAGCCCTTTGTGCTCCAAAGCAACCCTATTTTTTCTTGCCTATAAAATCCAGAGAAAAATCCCAATTATTCTTTGAACCCTAGGGCACCTTTCTGAGCAAAAATATTTCATCACTTTTTGGAATATTTTGGCTACAGAAAATCTTTTCATTTGTTTACAGAAATGGTAGTTTCTACAGCAACTACCATTTTACTAGCTCCATTGTAGCTGGTTTTTCTTGTGCATCCTCACCTTAGTAAGTGTTGGCTAGCCTCCGAAGCCCATCCCTCAACTCCTAGTGGTTTGACCACAGTAAACCTCCAAAGTTATTGTCCAGAAACTTACTTGGAGTACAAATTCATTTCTACTGCACCTGGAACCCAACCCAATCATGGTAACACTCAAAACTACCACGGACTACACGCCAGACATGAATTTTGCGCTTAGGTTGGCTTGATGTCATAGTTCACGCGGTGATCGCGTTCGTCCAGGCGTGTTGGCATGGAAAACACGCACTCTGAGTGCCGCCGAGCGCTCTATTGCGCGCGTGCTCGCTACCCAGCCCGTCCGAGCGTGCCAAACCGCGCCACCATCTCCGTCTCCACTCCCTTAACTCCGCCCTGGCACTCGCCGTTGTCGGAGCTCGCCGCCGCGGGCACGCGCACGGTCTGGCCAACGCCACAGTGCATGGCGCACTGTGCTTGTCGGCTTCCCCTCGCCCCTGTGCTCATCCGCGCTCGCCAACTGTTCTCGCGTGACCTCCATCCTCTTCCCCCTCTCTCTCTGACACCGTTCATCATCGGGCGCCGTGGACAAGTGTCCTCCGGCGGAGCCCGAAACCCCCTCGCCGCTCGCCTATAAATATGGCCACCCCCAGCCTCCTCGAGCACCCGCATCCACTCTCACACACCCCACAAGCTAGTAGAAAGCTGCAGCTCGGCTGGGCAGGCCGTGGGCTGCCGTCCCCGAGCTCGAGCTCGCCGGCGATCCCCTTGGGTCGTCCCAGCAGCTCCATCCCTTCCCAGGCCAGGGCAACCCTGCCAGGGCCTCCGCCACTCTCCGATGGAGCCGTTCTGCCCTGTTGGAGCCCCTGGATCCCTAGCCGCCGCCGTCTTCGTCTCTGACGACCGCTGCTCTCTGCCTCCGCTGGAGAGGCTATTTTCGGCGCCGTCCGACCACTCCTAGCCACATTACGGGTACGGGCAGGTGTGCCATAATCTTCTCTTTCGACCCCCCCCCCTCTTGTTTCGGCCCAAGAGCCCTCGCCGCTGGCGTGCGCTCCGGCGAACCCCCGCCGCTCCCTGTTTCCCTCTTCCCCTCCTCCTCACCTGACTAGTAGGGCCCGCTAGTCAGCCACTCTGTATGCGCGTGAAGCGGTATGAGTGGGGGCGCCCTGGGCTTTTACGCCTTCGACGTCACCCCCCCAGTCTATTTATTTTTTATTCAAATTTCATTTAAATCCAGAGAACTTCAAACAGCCACAACTTTTTATTTATAAGTCCAAATGCAATGATTCTTTTTGCATTGTGTTCTTTGTCCAAAAATCTAGCAGCTCCCCAAAGATGGGATTTTTCCTTGCTGTCTAGATTTTTTGGTAAATTTCAGAAGGTTTCTTGACGTTTTCTTTTTGTGTTTTTATTTATTTTCAGAAGAGCAGGCTTGTCTTGAGGATCACCAGGAGGCTTGTGAACCCCATCTGCACTAAGGCAAGCCACAGCAACATTTTCATAGTGCCACTTCAATATTTGTGATTTCCTACTTGAAGTAATGATTATTCATGCATTTAAATTATTAATATGTGAATTATATTCTGTTAGATGCTTGTTATAGTAAATATGCTTGACTTACAGAAAGTTTGTAGTGAACCAAGTTAGTAAGCTAACAAGGATTTAGTTATGAGTAATGAGAAGATAATATGGTTATGTAGATAAATAGTTAGTGAGATTATTTTTGCATGATGAAAAATAATAAATTTGCTAGAAAAGATTTTGGTTAAAGTGAGATTTGATCTTAACCAGAGGAGTATCATGGGTTGTTGATTGCTCAGCGAGAGCGTAGTTGACTCAGTTATTTTTGTTGATATGTGATCCATATGTTGGTGATGCATGTCATGGCATTATGACGCCGGTCACTTTCACTTTAAGTTGAACCTGATAATAACTCAACTTGAATATGTTGTTGACCGGGTCATGGTGCCGCTGAATCGAGTCTTTCCCAGTGCAACCACATTTGCCGGTATGGGACGGCCTTAATTCGTTTCATTGTCGTGCCTATGGTCGGTGCCTCCATCTAGGGAAGGTTATGGGCGTGCTGTACCCTGGCTAGGTAAGCATGCATAACCTTGTGAGCCCGTTGTTAAGTTTTTGGTACCGGGTCCCAGAGTGGATCGTGGCCACGACGGTGGTCGTTGTGTCTTGTGGTAGACACGGGGCCACCCAGGACTAGCCCAATGGGGATTGAGTCGGAGTGGCCGGGAGAGTGTCATGGCAATGGAGTGGTTTCATCGGAATGCCGTTGGTCCACCCGAATGGGAGTGCGAGGCCATGGGTTCCTTGGTGTGGGTCCAGTAAGCTACCTTTGCAGAGTGTATTAATCTATTGATAGCCAAGTCCACGGTTAAGGACACGCTCAAAAGTAGGTCACACCATGGGTCAACATTTAATGAATTTTGCACACTAAGTATGAAGTTTGTATTGTGGTGGTGGCGGAAAGGCCATCGTGTTGAGTTGGACCAGATGTGGTCGTGGTTGTGATCGCCGTAAGGATCACAGGCCAATTGTTGGTCGTGGTTGTGATCGCCATAAGGATCACGGGCCATTTATTGGTCGTGGTTGTGATCGATGTAAGGATCATGAGATTGTCTCTGGGTTTGACATGTTTGTGATCCGGAAATTATCACGTTCGAAATCCAGTCCGAGGGACGATTATCACAAGAGCATGGGCACAGCATATTGGATATATTGTTGCATTGTTATTAATTGGTTAATTGTCATGATATTGTTTGTCATTATGTTTATGCTTGTTGTGAGCTTGCAAGTACATTCAATGTACTGACCTAGCGTGTCATGCCAGATTTTAGGAAAGTGATTCCATTTGTAACACCCCCAGTGTTAAGCTACAGTAATCCTCCGTTAATGGTGCCACGTCATCACATTAATCCTCACTTGATCCAAATCACTGTTCATATTCAAACTCAAATTTAAAGTCAAAATTCAAATTTGCCAAACATGAAAACTAAAATGTTCAAAGTGTGGCAGATAATCACTGAGTAATTGCCATGTTGGAACCAACCTCTTTTGGTTTTCCAAAGTGCCCCTAGAATTTTATTTAATGGTCCAGCAGCTTTTAAATTTGGCCTTCAATTTCTAAAAATGGTTAGACAACTCCTTTTGTACTCAAACTTTTTGTGACTCCTAGAAATAATGTGCTTGATGAATTTGACAAGTCTCTTTTCTAACAAAACTCTTTTAGTTTTCCATTTACTAGAAACAGTAACTAAAGTTGAAAACAGAAAATAAAATGTGAAAAAGAAAGAGAGAGAGAGAGAGAGAGAGAGAGAGAGAGAGAGAGAGAGAGAGAGAGATCCCCCCTTTTCCCACTAGGCTGACTAGCCAAGCTGGCCACCGCAGCCCCCGGGGAGGCCGGCCCAACCGAACCGGCCCAGCCACCCCCACTACACCTACCCCTCCACTTCCGAGGAACCCTAGCGACCAACCCCACTCCCCCCCACTTTTCCCTCACTCCTCCCCCTCTCCCCCTGATCGGATCTAGATCGGGGCAGTTGCCCCGGCCCCATGGAACGCCGTCCGCCGCCCAAAGAACCCCCTCGCCGTATGCCTTCCTCCACTCCTTCCCATCTCTCTGCTGGATCCGGGCGATCCACATCGCCCCTGACCCCGCCTCCCCGACACCGCCGCGACAGCCCTCACCTTTGCCCCGATGGCAGCTGGTGCCCCCGTCGCTCGACGTCGTTTGCCATCGCCGGTGCCGCCCATCATCGCCGGACTACCCCGTCCCCGACTCTCCTCACCAGACCCCGTCGCCTCGTCCTCCTCATCTCGTCCTCACCGACGACGTGTCCCCGTCTTCCTCCCCAAAGGCTCCACCGAGCCTCGCCGCCCCCTTGCTCACCAACGCTGGTGAGGACCCCGGTCCTCCTCCTCCTCCCCGTGCCCTCACACCGGCACTCGCCCGACGCCCAACCGCGTGCACTCACTTGCGTCTACGCGAGCCCCACCGCCCCGATGTGTGCTCGCCACCCCGCCACGGTCGTCCGCGGCCACCTCCACCCCGCACCGGACCTCGGCAACCACCGCGCCGCCTGCTGCCATTTCTGCCCCGCGGCGGCCCTACTGTGCCGCGTCGACGCGCAGACCTGGCCCCCTGCACTACTGCTGCCGCTCGTCGCGGTGGCCGCCGGCGCCCTGCGCCCGTCCCTCCCCTGTCGCCCTGGGCGGGTGCCCAGTGCCCGCTCCTCGCACCCGCATACCCGTGCCCGTTAAGGCCCCCATGGGCTTATGAAAAAGGGGGTCCCACCCCAAAACGTTTTTATTAAATAAATAAATAAAAGTAATATTAATGAATTAATTAATAAATTAACTTTATTAATTCTGTTTAGACTAACCTAATCATTATGTAAACTAATTAACTCTGTTTAATTAACCTGCTAGCTAGGCAGCCTATGACATGCGGCCCCCACACATTATTTGACCCAGCCAAACACACTGTTGGCTACTGACATCATGCTGACGTCATATTCCTTTTCTGTCAATTTAAACAAATTGCAGAATATTGTTAAGACTTTCAAAAATCATATAAAATTATCCGTAGCTTGGATGAAAAAGTTTTGTACATGAAAGTTGCTCACAATTTCGAGACGAATCTGAATACGCGGTCCGTTTACCTGTCACATGCCTCTAACTATCTAAACATGGAACTTTCCCCCTCTGGTCATTTGTCTGACACAGGTCTAGAACCGGGAAAACATTCCCGGTTGAATTCCCCCTTCACCTATATCGCCTAGCACTGCATTAGAACACCTCTAGCCTCGCTTTTGTCTTGTTATGCTTATGTTTGTGTGTATTTACTATTTCTTCCCCCTCTTCTTCTCCGATAGACCTCGAGACTCCTGTTGATGCCACTATGATCGACTACGTCGATGACGACCCTCCTTCTTGTCTGAGCAACCAGGCAAGCCTCCCCTTGATCATCCCGATATCACCCATTCCATTCTCTCATGCTTGCATTACATTTTGCTACTATTATTGATTGCTCCTATTCTGATGCATAGCCTGCTTTTGTAATCTGCTGTTGTACCTTACTTGTTTATCCTAAACTTCTTAGTATAGGTTGGTTAGTGATCCATCAGTGATCCCCACCTTGTCCTTGTTGCCCCTGCTTCATCATCGACGGCTCGATCAGCGTTATCGACGACCAGAGCCCGACACCTCACATCACATCATGCCCCTTTAGTTGCTCGACTCTGCAGAGCTACTATCGAGTGCCGAGGGTGATCCCTCATAACGCACTCCTGATGATAATTCTATAGTGTAGCTATTCGGTCGTGGTCATCGAGGGTGATTTCCTCTTTCACCATTCCTGATACGGCTCTGTCGTTCAACACCTCAAGTGCGAACCTCGAGGGTGGTCCCTCTTACATTCACCTTGATGATTACATTGAGTGGAATCCACCGGGGGTGATTCCTCGGGTTTTCCCCTTGATGTCTGGACACACAGTTACCTTGACTTACTTGAGACCATTGTTGAAGTCGGGTCGGCCCTGAGGGGTACCCGCGAGTTGATGTGAAAGTCGGGCGGGCCCGTTGAGCACCCGCGAGTTTTCCACGTGGCACGGCCGGGCAGTCTGGGCCCTTGCCGTAAGTCCATGAGACGGGGCGACGGGGTCACCTTATCGTGAGTCTATGCTCGTTTCCGCGAGCCCCCAATGCACTAACAGGTTTGGGTATTTGTTCTGAGTTGGCCATTGTCCTTTACGCACTAACCACCACGTGAGAATAGATATGGCCCTCGACGTCGTGGTATCAGCCGAAGCTTTGTCAGACGTCCAGTTTAGTAGTGCAGCACAGTCGGATCATGCTGGCCATCCGAGGCGGTGCTAGTATCCACCCTGCTCGCAACGACCCGGAGTGCTGCAGGCGATGGTCCCAAGACCCCGGAGTGCTTAGGATGTAGACCGGCGGGGACCTCTCTGCTGAGCCTAGGTAGGGCTGCGACGTGTTGATCTTCCGAGGCCGGGCATTGACCCCAGAAAGGTGTGTCCGGCCAGAGTGATCGAGCGTGTTGGGTAACATGGTGCACCCCTGCAGGGAAGATATATATTCGAATACCGTGTCCATGATAATGGACGTTCAGACTTGTATCTGGATCTTATATAACTAGAATTGGATACTTGAGATATGTGATGGATATGTGGCTCCGAGATTGCTTTCTCCCAGGGAGTCGAGGAAGGATCTCTGGGCGTTGATGTTGCAACATGCTTGTTTATTAAACTGCTATTCTTTACTCTTCTACATGTTGCAAGATGCTCAGAGCTGCTTGAAGATGCTAGTCTTCGATAGGCTAGGCCTTCCCCCTCTATTCTGGCTTTCTGCAGTTCAGTCCATAGATACAAACCTTCCATTTGATACCAATGCATACTTAGTATAGATTTTATGCTTGCGAGTACTTTGGATGAGTACTCACGGTTGCTTTGCTACCCCCTTTTCCCCCTTCTTTCTTCTTTCCGGTTGATGTAACCAGATGGTGGATCCCTGGATCCAGATGCCACCGCCAACGGATACTACTACATGGAGGCCGCCGAAGACCAGGAGTAGTTAGGAGGTCCCAGGAAGGAAGCCTTTCCTCTTCAATCGTGTTGCTTTTGTGTTAGCCTTTTTAAGGCATCCTTGTTTAACTTATGTATGTACTCAGATATTGTTGCTTCCGTTGACTCTTGTGTATCAAGCTATGTATTCGAGCCCTCGAGGCCCCTGGCTTGTAATATAAAGCTTGTATTATTTTGATTTGTGTCTAGAGTTGTGTTGTGATATCTTCCCGTGAGTCCCTGATGTTGATCGTACACATTTGCGTGTATGATTAGTGTACGATTGAATCGGGGGCGTCACAAGAGGAGAGCTGTCTGAGTCTAGATCGTGTCCACATCGGTGTCCCTGTGCTATGGAGTTCCGCTACGACGTTGTTTCGCTGCCTCGTAGTTGTCTTGATCGAGGCCCCTTTATGTTCACTAAATAATGTACATATTGTGCGCACCATGTGTGCCACTTGGCCTCGCAAACTGTTGTAATATAAACTCTGATCTGCTAGCATCAATAAAGCGATTGTTTTTCTGTACCAAGTTGTTGTGTGTTGCCAGAAGACAAGGTCTCTGGGTTGGCAATGCATGGTAAATCGGTTGCTCTGAGCCGGGTGCCATAGTTTTGGTGATCAACTTGCGGGTTCAATGAACTTATGCATAGGGGTTGGCACACGTTTTTGTCTTGACTCTCTGGTAGAAACTTTAGGGCACTCTTTGAAGTACTTTGTGTTGGTTGAATAGATGAATCTGAGATTGTGTGATGCATATCGTATAATCATGCCCATGGATACTTGAGGTGACAATGGAGTATCTAGGTGACATTAGGGTTTTGGTTGATTTGTGTCCTAAGGTGGTATTCTAGTATGAACTCTATGATAGATTGAACGGAAAGAATAGCTTCATGTTATTTTACTACGGACTCTTGAATGGATAGAACAGAAAGGATAACTTTGAGGTGGTTTCGTACCCTACCATAATCTCTTCGTTTGTTCTCCGCTATTAGTGTCTTTGGAGTGACTCTTCGCTTGAGGGATAATTATGTGATCCAATTATGTTATTATTGTTGAGAGAACTTGCACTAGTGAAAGTATGAACCCTAGGCCTTGTTTCCTACCATTGCAATACTGTTTACACTCACTTTTATCATTAGTTACCTTGATGTTTTTATAATTTCAGATTACAAATACTCATATCTACCATCCATATTGCACTTGTATCACCATCTCTTCGCTGAACTAGTGCACCTATACAATTTGCCATTGTATTGGGTGTGTTGGGGACACAAGAGACTCTTTCTTATTTGGTTGCAGGGTTGTTTGAGAGAGACCATCTTCATCCTACGCCTCCCACGGATTGGTAAACCTTAGGTCGTCCACTTGAGGGAAATTTGCTACTGTCCTACAAACCTCTACACTTGGAGGCCCAACAACGTCTCCAAGAAGAAGGTTGTGTAGTAGACATCACCCATGGATAGAAGTGATCCTCTCCGGTGTACTGAGGAGGGTCCTCGGGGTGCCACTGGTTAGCGAGCTCCTCGGGATCCCACTAATAAACAGACTCTCTATATGGATCAAGTGGTGGCTCTGGCTCAGGCTCTGGGACTCGTGTCAGCTACCAGTATGCATAAATGTCCTCAGGCATGATGAGGTACATGACTGAATGTATATTAAACAAAGAGGGTGCATGCAAGATAGTAGTCTCACACTTAGTTTTAGCAAATATCAAGTTATACTTAAGTATCTTGTTCTTATTTTTAACAATAAAGTCATGTGCTACCATAATCTTATAGTCTAGCAAAATAGTGGGCAACAACTTTTCCTCTTTCTCATAATGCCTAATAGGTATCTCAAATTATTTAGCAAGGCGCAATGCAAAGATACCTCCAAAGATGGGGCCCTTAGTACGGTTCAGACTTAACCATTTAGCAACAATAGTGCCTAAACTGAAAGTTGTATCATGAAATAAAGCATGGCGCAAAATAGCAAGGTCGGGAGCACTGAGGCCCCCACTGTTCCCATGACCAATTAAACATCTACTAGCAAATATTCCAAAGTAACGTAGGACAGGAAAATGTACACTAGTAATCCTAGCATCTGAAACTTTTCTTGTTTCCCCTACAACAATTTGATCAATAAATTCATCCACATCACTAGGATGTGGTTCCTCGACGCTGCCCTCAAAGGGTAACTTGCAAACCACACAAAAATCATATAGTGACATCTCCTTAAACTCATCATATAAATAAAACTCCACTAAAGGTGGTGATCTTCTAGCATGGAAATAAAAGTTTTGAATGAAAATATTAGTGACTAGGAGATATTGTTCACACTGGTCGTGGAGGAAGTCGGTGAGGCCTGCATTCTCAGCCAAATAATAGAAATCATCGTAAATTCTGGAGGCTCTCAAGAATGCATCACAAGGCCATTCACACGGCCTAACCTCCGCGGTGCAAGGAAGATTGTACTTGGCCTTTTTATTCTCTTCATTCTACTATCCTTCAAGCTTCGGCTCGAGGAGCCTCTCAACAATCTCTTCATCATTTTCTCCCTCTAAAAAATTTCTAAAAATTTTAGTGACTCAAAATAAAAGTGAACCAAACTCAAGAAGATTGATAGCAACTACTCCCACAAGTTCCTAGAGGCTATATCATGCATTAGAACTACCTTAGACCATATAAATTTGACATGCAAGCTCAAGAACAGGGTCACCTCAGCAACAAAAATTTGCAATAAATAAAGCACTAGAACAAAAACTAATTGGACCATTGGAGGAGTCACATACCGAAGAACAATCCCCCAAAGCAGTTTTGTGAATGGAGCTTTGAGCAAGGAGATCGAAAATGGCGGCAAAACAAGCAAGAACACGGGTTTGAGCTACGGGGTGATTTTTTCTAGAAGATGACGAAGTGTGTGGGTGCTGGAATAAGTGGAGGGGGCCACGTGGGGCCCATGAGGCAGGGGGTGCGCCCAAGGGGGGTAGGGCGCACCCTCCACCCTCGTGACCAAATGGTAGGTCACCCTGGTGTGTCCTAAGTGCCAGAAATTCTCAAATATTCTACAAAAAATCATATCCAATTTTCAGGGCATTTGGAGAACTTTTATTTTTGGGGTATTTTTTTAATGCATGTACAATTCAGAAAATAGACAGAAAATACTATTTTTGCTTTAGTTAAACTAAATAAAAAAAGTAAAAGAAGGGTACAGAAGGTGGTGCTTTCTAACTTCACCAATCTCATGCTCATCAAAAGGAATCCACTAACAAGGTTGATCAAGTCTTGTTAACAAACTTCTTCCGAATAACATGAAACCGGAGAATTTTCGAATAACACTAGGTTACCTCAACAGGGATATGCATGTCCCCAACAATACGAATATCATATTTCTTTTTGACAGTAGGAAGAGGGAATTCAAAACATCCAATAGTAATCATTGAAATTTTTCCAACAGAATTTATACTATGAACTTGAGGTTGTTTCTTCGGTAAGTGTACCATATGCTCATTACCATTAACATGAAAAGTGACATTGCCTTTGTTGCAATCAATAACAGCCCCCGCAGTATTTAGAAAAGGTCTACCAAGGATGATCGACATACTGTCGTCCTCGGGAATATCAAGAATAACAAAGTCCATTAAAATAGTAACATTTGCAACCACAACAGGCACATCCTCCCAAATACCGATGGTTATAGCAGTTGATTTATTGACCATTTGCAAAGAAATTTCAGTAGGTGTCAACTTATTCAAATCAAGTCTATGGTATAAAGAGAAAGGCATAACACTAACACCGGCTCCAAGGTCACATAAAGCAGTTTTAACATAGTTTCTTTTAATGGAGCATGGTATAGTTGGTACTCATGGATCTCCAAGTTTCTTTGGCATTCCAACCTTAAAAGTATAATTAGCAAGCATGGTGGAAATTTCAGCTTCCGGTATCTTTCTTTTATTTGTAACAATATCTTTCATATACTTAGCATAAGGATTCATTTTAAGCATATTAGTCAAACGCATACGCAAAAAGATAGGTCTATTCATTTCAGCAAAGCGCTCAAAATCCTCATCATCTTTTTTCTTGGATGGCTTAGGAGGAAAAGGCATGGGTTTCTGAACCCATGGTTCTCTTTCTTTACCGTGCTTCCTAGCAACGAAGTCTCTCTTATCAAAACATTGATTCTTTGATTGTGGGTTATCAAGATCAACGGCAGGTTCAATCTCTACATCATTATTATTACTAGGTTGAGCCTCAACATGAACATCATCATTAACATTATCACTAGGTTCATGTTCATTACCAGATTGGGTTTCAGCATCAGAAATAGAGATATCATTGGGATTCTCAGGTGTGTCTATAACAGGTTCACTAGAAGCATGCAAAGTCCTATCATTTTTCTTTTTCTTTTTCTTAGAAGGACTAGGTGCATCAATATTAGTTCTATGAGAATCTTGCTAAACTCTCTTAGGATGGCCCTCAGGATACAAAGGTTCCTGGGTCATTTTACCACCTCTAGTCATAACTCTAACAACATTATCATTGTTCTTATTATTTAATCCATTGAGCAGATCATCTTGTGCCTTCAGCACTTGCTCTACTTGAGTGGTAACCATGGATGCATGTTTACTAATAAGCTTAAGGTTACCTTTAAATCTAGACATATAATCACTCAAGTGTTCAACCATATAAACATTACGTTTCAATTGTCTACCAACATAAGCATTGACGTTTTCTTGTTTAACAATAAAATTATCAAACTCATCCAAGCATTGACTAGAAGACTTATTAGGAGGAATATCACCTTCATCAAATCTATAGAGAGAATTTACCTTTACTACCTGTGTCGGGTTATCAAGACCATGTATCTCTTCAATAGGCGGTAAACTCTTAACATCTTCAGCTTTAGTACCTTTTTATTTCATAGATTTCTTTGCCTCTTGCATATCTTCAGGACTGAGAAATAGAATACCCTTTTCTTCGGAGTTGGCTTAGGAGTTGGTTCAGGAAGTGTCCAATCATTATCATTACTCAATATATTATTCAATAGCAATTCAGCTTGTTCAACGGTTCTTTCCCTGAAAACACAACCAACACAACTATCCAGGTGGTCTCTAGAAGCATCGGTTACGGTTAGTCCATTATAAAAGATATCAAGTATTTCATTTTTTTGAAAGGATGATTAGGCAAAGCATTAAGTAATCGGAGAAGCCTCCCCCAAGCTTGTGGGAGACTCTCTTCTTCAATTTGCACAAAAATAAATATTTCCCTTAAGGCAACCTATTTCTTATGAGCGGGGAAATATTTTGCAGAGAAGTAATAAATCATATCTTGGGGACTACGCACACAACCAGGAGCAAGAGAATTAAATCATATTTTAGCATCGCCCTTAATGAAAAAGGAAACAACTTAAGAATATAGTAATAGCGAATTTTTTCCTCATGAGTGAATAGGGTGGCTATATCATTCAATTTAGTAAGATGTGCCACAACAGTTTCAGATTCATAGCCATAGAAAGGATCAGATTCAACCAAAGTAATTAACTCGGGATCGACAGAGAATTCATAATCCTTATTAGTAACACAGATAGGTGAAGTAGAAAAGGCAGGGTCATATTGCATTCTAGCATTCAAAGACTTTTATTTCAGCTTAGCTAACAGTTTCTTAAGATCATATCTATCTTTGCAAGCAAAAAGGTCTCTATCAGTTTCTTCATCCATAACATAACCCTCAGGCACAACAGGCAATTCATATCTAGGGGGGAATCTTCATCATCACTTTCATCAATATCATCAGTTTCAATAATTTCATTCTCTCTAACCCTAGCAAGTTGTTCATCTAGAAATTCACCTAATGGCCCATTATTATCAAGCAGAGAAGTAGTTTCATCATAAGCATCATGCATAGTAAAAGTGGCATCATAAATAACATGCGACATATCAGAATCAATAGCATGTGTAGGTGTCGCAAGTTTACTTAAAACAGAAGGTGAATCAAGTGCAGAGCTAGATGGCAGTTCCATACCTCCCCTCGTAGTTGAGGGAAAAATCTTGGTTCTTTCATCTTTCAAGTTTCCCATAGTGATCACCAGATATAAATCCCAAGTGACTCAAAGAATAGAGCTATGCTCCCCGGCAATGGCGCCAGAAAAAGGTCTTGATAACCCACAAGTATAGGGGATCGCAATAGTTTTCGAGGGTAGAGTATTCAACCCAAATTTTTTGATTCGACACAAGGGGAGCCAAAGAATATTCTCAAATATTAGCAGCTGAGTTTTCAATTCAACCACACCTGAAAGACTTAGTATATGCAGAAAAGTATTTAGTAGCAAAGTAGTATGGAAGTAACGGTAACGGTGGCAAAAGTAACAGTAGCAGTTTTGTAGCAATCGTAACAGTGGCAATGGAGAAGTAACTTAGCAAAGATCAAATTGTGAAAAGCTCATAGGCAATGGATCAATGATGGATAATTATGTCGGATGCAATTCATCATGCAAGAGTTATAACATAGGGTGACACAGACTTAGCTCCAGTTCATCAATGTAATATAGGCATGTATTCCGAATATAGTCATATGTGCTTATGGAAAAGGACTTGCAAGACATCTTTTGTCCTACCCTCCCGTGGTAGCGGGGTCCTATTGGAAACTAAGGGATATTAAGTCCTCCTTTTAATAGAGTACCGGACCAAAGCATTAGCACTTAGTGAATACATGAACTCCTCAAACTACGGTCATCACCAGGAAGTGTCCCGACTATTGTCACTCTGGGGTTTGCCGGATCATAACACGTAGTAGGTGACTATAACTTGCAAGATAAGATCAAGAACTCACATATATTCATGAAAACATAATAGGTTCAGATCTGAAATCATGGCACTTGGGCCCTAGTGACAAGCATTAAGCATGGCAAAGTCATAGCAACATCAATCTTTGAACATAATGGATACTAGGGATCAAACCCAAACAAAACTAACTCGATTACATGGTAAATCTCATCCATCACCGTCCAGCAAGCCTACAATGGGATTAGTCACGCACGACGGTGAGCATCATGAAATTGGTGATGGAGGATGGTTTATGATGACGATGGCGACAGATTCCCCTCTCCGGAGCCCCGAACGGACTCCAGATCAGCCCTCCCGAGGAAGAATAGGGCTTGGCGGCAGCTCTATATCGTAAAACGTGATGAATCCATTTCTCTGATTTTTTTTCTCCCCAAACGTGAATATATAGAGTTAGAGTTGAGGTCGGTGGAGGTCCAGGGGACCCACGAGGCTGGGGGGCGCGCCCTGCACCCTCGTGGACAGGGTGTGGGTCCCCCTCTGTTGAATCTTTCGTCAATATTTTTATTAATTACATAACGTGACTCCATGGAGTTTCAGGTCATTCCAAGAAGTTTTATTTCTGCACAAAAATAACACCATGGCAATTCTGCTGAAAACAACATCAGTCCGGGTTAGTTCCATTCAATCATGCAAGTTAGAGTCCAAAACAAGGGCAGAAGTGTTAGGAAAAGTAGATACGTTGGAGATGTATCACATCGCCGTACTCCTCTAGCCCGCGCGCCCGGGCTCCTCATTGTCTGCCAGCCTAATCGGCCTCCATGGTTGGAACCTCTTTCAAGCACTGGTGGCCCTGCGACTACCCGCCGACGCCACGAAGAATGTCCACCTAGAGGCCGTGCTTGCCGTGAGGCGCCTCGCCTTGCAAGAATTCGTCGACCTACACATCCACATGTACGAGCAAATCGTGTACATAGGTATCTACTAGTCCAATGAGGACGCTACAATGTTGGCCTTCTTCAACCGGCAGGAAGACTTGGATGCCTTTGCTGAGAAGCACCTTAACCTCGCCACAAATGCCGCTGCTCCTTAGCCGCCGGTCGGTGGCCCGGCGCACTGAGTTGAGGAGGAGGAGGTCGTACGTTGATGGATGCATCTTTCTTCTTGCCTCCTTAATTCTTATTGTGCTATTGCATTCTCGTTCCAGTCCATACAGACATGTGTGATCCCTTTGCTTAATTATATGCATCACTGTAACTAGTACTCCATCTGTCAATTTATAAATTCTGCTGCCAGTGTTTGGGGCCGGCGCATGACACAATAAGCACAGCCACGATGACACATAAAGAGAGGACATCCAGCGGTTCCAATGGCGATTTGTCAAAATATGCAGCTAAAAATCACTAGCACTATCTAATTTTTGCAACTAAAATTCAGTAATTAAGTATAGATTTCATTCATAGATTAAGCATTCATGCTTAATTTATACAAACAGTTCAACTGCTATATGCATATATATGGTTGCTCGTCGTTAGGCGCCGCGGCGCACTCTGCTCGCGTCCGTCGGTGCACTCGGGTTGTGGACAACTTTTCCTTGCGTGTTCAACCGCTATATGCATATATATGGTTGCTCACCGTTGAGGCGACCGCGGTGCGCTCTGCTCGCGTCCCTCCACACGCGCTCTGCCAGTGGTTGGGCCTGCGCATGATCACGTCAGGGGCCCCATATGCATGCGGTTGCGCCACGCGCGTTGCCACATGATGCAATTACATGCGGCACGATGGAGTTACGCGCTGCGAATTAGAACTACCATCAGGACATGCCGTCCGACCTCCCCTGTAATTCTCGTGGCCATTATAACCTTAGTCTCTTCAACCTTTCGATCGCGCCCCACAACACAACAAGCACGCCCACGACGACACATAGAGAGGGGATATCTGGCAGCGCTCCAATGGAGTTCGGCGAGCATAAAGCGGAGACCCACGCAAGGGAGACAGATCTCTCGGTGGAGTACACCATCGACCCAACCGTGGTGGACGACTACATCAACACCGTTGAGCAGTTGCTTGCTGGAGACAAGTACAAGGTGGTCGACATCGACCTCCAGTACATCGCCGGTCGTCCCGACATAGATCAGAAGGTTGCCATCGCCCAGTTGTGCATGCGCCATCATGTCCTCATCTACCACTACTGCGTGTCCAAAGAGCCTTGCGACCGTTTCAATAGATTTGTCAACAGCACCAACTACAAGTTTGCCATGGTGGAAACCACCTACGATGTAAAAGCACTCAGTGTTATGGGCTTGGCCTGCCAGAACCTTGTAGAAATTCGTGACCACTACAAGGTCTGGGGCAGCACGAAGAAGGACTCCCTGGTCGAACTCGCCTCGGCCATCATCGACCCCTATTACGAAAAGATGAACCAGGATGCCCAGAGAACAAATCCCGTATCCTGGCACATGGCCTGGATGCGGCGACTGGATGAATCTCACCTCAGGTTCGCGGCCAAGAGCGTGTACACACGCTATGAGATGCACATGCGGATCGTTGACATGAGGAAGTGCCTCGTTACCCAAATTGATGAGCCTGGATCGAGTCACAAGTAGAGCAAGCGTCACAAGCAGTAGATGATGATCAGCATGTAATATATAGTTTACTTTATTTTTGGTGTGTGGAAGTGTCATGTGTGTAGTATCCACCTATGAAATTATGCATGTAATAGTTTACTTTGGTGTGTGCAAATGCCATGGTTGTAGTAGCCACCTATGTAATTGTATGTTTAATTTGGTTATGCAACTATGTCCTTATAAGTGTGTGTGTGTGTGTGTCTATAT
>NC_041387.1:62687864-62772165 GCF_002162155.2 Triticum dicoccoides | reverse complement strand
TATGTTGTTGTTCTGTATGCAATCTCATCGCATAACACACACGTCTTATTAGCAGCAATCGTATGTGTTATTATCGGTCTTCGCACAAATTTCTGATTACAGACATGTTTGCCATGTATCACACACATCTTGTTATATTGAACCGTTTATGTTCTCTTGTCTCAACACAAACAGTTCATCCGCGTGAACTGCATGCCATATATCACACACACCTTGATCTGGCTGACCATTTCTTTTGTGTTGCCTAATCATAAACAGTTCATCCTAGTGAATCGTATATTGTTTATCGCACACACCTTCATCTGGCAGCCCATTTCTTTTGTTCCTCCTCATAGCAAACGGTTAATTGCACTGAACTGTATGCCCTACATCACACACACAACTAAAATCTAAACCGTGTTTGATGCATCCGTCATCGCAAACATTTTGCACCTTTTTTGACGGTTTTTTACACCACCATTTTGCGATTAATGCATCGCACACAGTTTCGTCAAAGGGTCTCTGATTGTACTGTCACGTTAGCAGCATCCTGTAGTAGTGATAATGCAACCAGAAGGTTTTTTCGATCCTAAAGGTGCTAACAAAGTGTGCAAGCTCCAGCAATCCATCTATAGACTGGTGCAAGCATCTCAGGGTTAGAATATACGCTTTGATGAGGTGATCAAAGCATATGGTTTTATACAGACTTTCGGAGAAGCCTGTATTTACAAGAAAGTGAGTGGGAGCTCTGTAGCATTTCTAATATTATATGTGGATGACATATTGTTGATCGGAAATGATGTAGAATTTCTGGATATCATAAAAGGATACTCGAATAAAAGTTTTTCAATGAAAGACCTCAGTGAAGCTGCTTATATATTAGGCATCAAGATCTATAGAGATAGATCAAGACGCTTAATAGGACTTTCACAAAGCACATACCTTGAGAAAGTTTTGAAGAAGTTCAAAATGGATCAGTCAAAGAAAGGGTTCTTGCCTGTGTTACAGGGTGTGAAGTTGAGTCAAACTCAATGCTCGACCACTGCAGAAGACAGAGAGAAAATGAAAGCCATTCCCTATGCCTTAGCCATAGGTTCTATCATGTATGCTATTGTATGTACCAGACCTGATGTGTTCCTTGCTATAAGTTTAGCAGGGAGGTACCAAAGTAATCCAAAGAATATCCTAAAGTACCTAAAGAGGACCAAGGATATGTTTCTCATTTATGGAGGTGACAAAGAGCTCGTCGTAAATGATTGCATCGATGCTAGTTTTGACACTGATCCGGATGACTCTAAGTCACAAACCGGATACGTATTTATATTGAATGGTGGATTTGTCAGTTGATGCGGTTCCAAGCAAAGCATCATGGCGGGATCTACGTGTGAAGCAGGAGTACATAGCTCCTTTGGAAGCAGCAAATGAAGGAGTCTGGATGAAGGAGTTCATATCCGATCTAGGTGTAATACCTAGTGCATCGGGTCCAATGAAAATCTTTTGTGACAATACTGGAGCAATTGCCTTAGCGAAGGAATCCAGATTTCACAAAAAGACCAAACACATCAAGAGACGCTTCAACTCCATTCATGATCTAGTCAAGGAGGGAGACATAGATATTTGCAAAATACATATGGATCTGAATGTGGCAGACCCATTGAATAAGCCTCTTCCATGAGCAAAACATGATCAACACCAAGACTCCATGGGTGTTAGAATCATTACAATGTAATCTAGATTATTGACTCTAGTGCAAGTGGGAGACTAAAGGAAATATGCCCTAGAGGCAATGTAATCTTGATACATGTGTGGATATATAGACAAAACATTGTGTCCCTAGTAAGCCTCTATTAGACTAGCTCGTTTCTCAAAGATGGTTAAGTTTCCTAACCATAGACATGTGTTGTCATTTGATAAACGGGATCACATCATTAGGAGAATGATGTGATGGATAAGACCCATTCGTTAGCTTAGCATTATGATCATTCAGTTCTATTGCTATTGCTTTCTTCATGTCATATACATATTCCTTTGACTATGAGATTATGAAACTCCCGGATACCGGAGGAATACATTGTGTGCTATCAAACTTCACAACCTAACTGGGTGATTATAAAGATGCTCTACAGGTATCTCTGAAGGTGTTTGTTGGGTTGGCATAGATCAAGATTAGGATTTGTCACTCCGAGTATTGGAGAGGTATCTTCGGGCCCTCTCGGTAATACACATCATAAGAAGCCTTACAAGAAAAGTGACTAATGAGTTAGTTATGGAACGAGTAAAGAGACTTGCCGGTAACGAGATTGAACTAGGTATGAAGATACCGACGATCAAATATCAGGCAAATAACATACTGATGACAAAGGGAATAACGCATGATGTCATTACGGTTTGACCGATAATGATCTTTGTAGAATATGTAGGAGCCAATATGAGCATCCAGGTTCCACTATTGGTTATTGACCTGAGAGGTGTCTCGGTCATGTCTACATAGTTCTCGAACCCGTAGGGTCCGCACGCTTAACATTCGATGATGATTTTGTATTATATGAGTTATGTGATTTGGTGACCGAATGTTGTTTGGACTCCCAGATGAGATCACGGACATGATGAGGAGTCTCAAAATGGTCGAGAGATAAAGATTGATATATAGGATGATAGTATTCGGACACATGAAGTGTTTTGGATAGTATCGGGTATTTATCGGACTACCAGGGAGGTTACCGGAAACTCCCGGGGGAATAATGGGCCTTATGGGCCATAAGAGGGGAGCACACCAGCCTACAAGGGGGGCTCCCCCCTTAAGGGAGGAGGCCGAATAGGAGAAGGAAGAGGGGGTTCGGCCCTCCCTTTCCTTCCTCCCTTCCCTCTTCCCTTTTCCCCCTTCCGGTAATAAGGAAAGGGGGGCGAATTGGACTAGGGCCCCAAGTAGGATTCCTCCTACTTGGGGCGCCCCAAGGTTGCTCCCCTCCCCCTCCCCCATATATATACATGGGGAGGTGGCGCCTAGAACACACACCAACAATCGTTAGCCGTGTGTGGCGCCTCCCTCCACAGATTACACCCTCGGTCATATTCTCGTAGTGCTTAGGTGAAGCCCTGTGCGGATTACTTCACCATCACTTTCACCACACCGCCGTGCTGACGAAACTCATCTACTTCCTCATCCTTTGCTGAATCAAGAGTTCAAGGTACGTCATCGAGCTGAACGTGTGCAGAACTCGGAGGTACCGTACGTTCGGTGCTTGATCGGTCGGAGCAAGAAGAAGTTCGACTACATCAACCGCGTTAGTAAATGCTTCCGCTTTCGGTCTATGAGGGTACGTAGACACGCTCTCCCCCTCTCGCTGCTATGCATCTCCTAGATAGATCTTGCGCGAGCATAGGATTTTTTTTTGAAATTGCATGCTATGTTTCCCAACAAGTTCCACATGAACCTAGATGAATAAAAAATCAAAAAAATAGTAGGCAAATAAAAAATTGCTTATTAAGTAACATAGTTTAGTGTTCTACTCGCATGTGAATTTCCATGAAGAAATGACATCCATAATGTTCTAGGAGAAAAAGAAAAATCATACCTCCAAAATCCTAAAAACACGACCTTTTTAGGGTACTGATTTTATCTTCTATCCAGAACACCATGAATGCCATTGCTTCACGAAAATTCACATGTGGTGTAACACTCGATCATGTCTGTTACACAACATAACCATTATTATTATTTTGCTATAAATTTGAGTTTATACTGTTTTTTGGGCAGGAGCCAAACGTGAGTTTCGGATATTGACTTCCTTTTTCCCAATCGGTCGAGAAAAAATACATTTTGTAAGGTGTGACACCCCTGTACTGATGAGCAACAGTAACCCCTAGGGTTAAGCTAATTATTTTTTCTATACAATGCATGATCATCTTTGCTTCTATCTCATTTCAAATTCCCGTCAAATTCAAACTCAAATGTTAAGTGAAATTCAAAAAATTATCAAACATGAAAACTAAAATGTTCAAAGTGTTGCAAATATTCTATAACCAATTATGGTGGTGAACCAACATTTTTATAAAGTGTTTAATGACCTAAACTAATGAAAACAACAACTAAAACAATTATTTAAATGCACTTTAAAACATAACAAACACGAAATGTTTTATTTAGAGTGCCGAGTTAAATATGGCAGTGGCATAATTAAAATTACTAATTTAGGGTCTAAGTCCATATTCTATAAAACTAAAAATGAAATAAAACTAAAGGGAAAACAGACACACACAAAAGAAAGGAAAAAAAACCACGCCCCCTGCCCCCGGGCCTAGCCCACCCAACCGGACCCCTCCCCTTTGTCGTCTACCCCGCTATAGGGAGACAACTGAGACGACCCAAGCCGAGTTCGAGCCGGATCGCCTCGCCGGCGAACTCCCTCCCCGCTCCCCGCTCTCGTCTGGAACCGCACCGCCTTCTCGAGCCTCTCCGACCACCCCCAAGCTCGCTGTGAGGCCCCTCCTCTATTTCTCCTCATTTCCCCCCTGAATCCATCACCGTAGCCGCCGCACCCCTCGCGCTCGAGCTCCCGATGAGCTTGTGGTTGTCACGCTCGTCGCCATGCCCCCCGCGCTCATGGCTGTAGCCCTGCCCACGCCCTGCTCGTCCCGAGCGCGGCCTATTGCTTGCGAGCCCGCGCTTAGCCTGCACCGCGGCCGCCTCTGCTCGCTCATTGGCCTTTTCATTTTAATGTTGTCACCGATAGTCTAGATCTGCTATGATTGAAAGACAATTCACTTAGGTAAACAGTCTTTCGAAACCGACATATGAGAAACTAGATCGCGTTTTAATGGATACCGATTGGGAATCTAAATTTCCTATGGTGTTTGTTCGTGCTCTACCTCATATTGAGGCAATATCAGACCACACACCCATTCTCCTAACTACTAGGTTGTCACAGCCACACCATAGATGCAAGTTCAAGTTCGAATTTAGGTGGTTGCTTCGAGATGGCTTCCATGACATGGTCAAGGAGGTCTGGAAGAAACCGGTGGCCGGGCCTACCCCAATACATAGATGGAAATAAAAACTGTGTGCGTTATGTAAATTCCTTGCACTACAAAAAAATACACTTCCGTGATGATACATGTTTGTCACAGTAAGTCGCGTTTTTTGTCATGCATGTACATTCATGACGATTTTATGACAAAATCAAGATAGTCATACCTATGTTGTCGTAGAAGTGTTCCATGACATTATCAAAATTATCATCACGGAAGTGTCCACTTCCATGATGATAAATCGCGCCTCACAGAAGTGCTTTCGTCAAGGGTGACCGACACGTGGCATCCAACGTAACGGGACGCTGTTAAGCTATCGGGTATGGTTTTGGATCCGATAACCCGTTAACAACCCAGACCAATGGGGATTTTCCATGTGTAAAATTCTCATTGGCCAGAGGAAACACGTGTTCGATTCTATGCCACAGAGACAAACTGCACCTCTCCCCTCTCACGTTCCAGTAGGCCAGCCACTCTATATCTTTAACGTGGGCACACACAAATTCGATGGCACTCTTTATCGATCGCGCGCACACACACACACACACACATCATCCCTCTCTTCGATTCTATGGATACCTCAAACTGATGATACCTCCACTCTCTGCTCGTGGATCGCCCCCTCTATATACTAGTAAGGTACACGTGCATTGTACGTATGAGATTCTGGTGGTTTGTGCATTATGCTTAAGGGCCTGTTTCGTTTGCAGCCTAAGGTTGCCATGCCTAAGCTTAGGCCTGCCACAATATCTTAGGCATGTGTTTGGTTCATTGCCACACTTGTGGCTTGCCACACTGTTCTAGCTACATGGTCCACATGTCATAGGCTCAACTTCTTGCCAAATCTTTCCACACTTGTGGTGGCCATTTTGTTAGCCACACTTTTTGTGGCAGCCACACTTTGCCTAAGCTTAGTTGTGGCAAAGTTAGTCATGAACCAAACAGACCCTAAGTTCAACCATGGAGTCTTCTAGATTTTACATGTGGCAGAATCTGGTGGAATGTAGATGATATCCAATGACCAGTAGTGCTCGGATTTGCCATCTTCGTACCATCGGATTGGCTTCATCCAACGACCAACTTTCAAAGTTATTCACACACTATATAGGGGTATAGATATGATATATCCAGGACTCTATTTCACACACATTGCATATGTTACATTTTTTATTGACCCCCCCCCCCAAAAAAAACACTCATGAACCCACACACTATATCTCCCTACGTTTGTATCTCTCTCACACAACCCCACGTAGGTGGTGTACGTACACAAGAAGAGAATAGGTGCACGTACTCACGCTTCGTGCCCAGCCACACCCGCGCGGGTACACAGTGGAGCTCATTTCTGTACGAAATGGCAGCCCACGTGCTAATTTGAATGCGTGTAGCGGTTGTTTACCTACGGAAGTCATGTACCACGCGTGCACAAAACAAAGTTCGACATGATGCGTTGGCGCGTTATTTTTAAATAAAGTTATATCGCTCAATGGCACGTACATAGAATATAAAACGATTTTTATGGAGAAAAAGGTAGTCTGCTCCACTATATACAATGGAGCATGCCTGCCTGGGTTTGTCTCTCTTCAGAGTATCCCACACAAGGCTGCAATAGCATCTCTCTCTCTCACTGTTGGTCACTGATCCGGCCGCATCCCGTCCACTGGCGGAAAGGGAGGATGTGCATCATTTCTCCATTCGACGGTGCTAAGGTAGCACGTCCCGATCTGCGGTACACGCTGTTCTCTCTGATCAAGCTCTGGCGCGGTAGGTGTCGGTGTCAAAACCGGTGGATCTCGGGTAGGGGGCCCCGAACTGTGCGTCTAAGGCTAATGGTAACAGGAGGCTGGGGACACGATGTTTACCCAGGTTCGGGCCCTCTCGATGGAGGTAATACCCTACTTCCTGCTTGATTGATCTTGATGATATGAGTATTACAAGAGTTGATCTACCACGAGATCAGAGAGGCTAAACCCTAGAAGCTAGCCTATGGTATGATTGTTGTTGTTGTGTCCTATGGACTAAACCCTCTGTTTTATATAGACACCGGAGGGGGCTAGGGTTACATAGAGTCCGTTTACAGAGGAGGAGATCTACATCCGAATCGCCAAGCTTGCCTTCCACGCCAAGGAGAGTCCAATCCGGACACGGGACGAAGTCTTCTATCTTGTATCTTCATAGTCCAACAGTCCGGCCAAAGTATATAGTCCGGCTGTCCGGATACCCCCTTATGCAGGACTCCCTCAGTAGCCCCCGAACCAGGCTTCAATGACAATGAGTCCGGCGCGCAGATTGTCTTCAACATTGCAAGGCGGGTTCTTCTCCAAATTCGATGCACCCGTCATAGCGAATAGTATCCGGCCTGCCAGTAAGGTTGTACTCATCGGCTTATGTGCTTCAATAATGGCCACCTCCATGTGTCGATCGAAGACGAGGGGCCGGGGCATTTTTGCATTTGCCACCCTAATCCCGTAGGCGAGCCGTCTATTTGAGGAGACAGGGATCTTCAGATCCAAATCACACCATCTTCCCCCCAAGCAAGCATTCCGTAGAGCGCGCCCAAAAGAGGCCATCCCATCATGACCAATCGCCACAGCCCTGCTCGCCGCTCCCCCAGCTCGAAGCCAGGGGATTGGGAAAAGTGTTCCATCCCTCGCAGCCGCCTAATAGAGCTACAGACCAAAGGGTTCCTTCCGCTCGCATACATGGTCTCCGTCCGATCCGGACTAGCCACCTATAATGGCGGGGAGCAAGCGGAGAGATTTCCTAACCCATCTCGGGGGGAGCAGGTATGCCTTGTCCCGTATCTGCTAAGAGGTGTCGGGTTTCCAATCCACCCATTCCTCCGCGGGCTCCTGGAGTTCTACGGTCTCCAGTTGCATAATCTTACCCCCGCCTCCATACTGCACATTGCGGGCTTCGTTGCCCTCTGCGAGCTGTTACTCGGCTGTGAAGCTCATTTCAAGCTATGGAAGAGGCTATTTTGCCTCGTCCCCCGCAACCAGGAGGGATCTATATATCAAGTGGGCGGAGCCAAAATATGGCGCATCACCCAGACCAGATACCTGTTCGGTACTCCAAAGAAGGCGTCCGAAGACTGGCCCTCGGAGTGGTTTTATGTTGATGATGTTCCCCTTCCGGACCCAGTCCGGACGGGCCTTCTTGAGTTCACTAATACTCTGCTGAAGAAACGCCAAAGCTGGCGCCCTCGGAGCCCCCAGGAGGAAGAAAACAGGGAAGTCTTCTATCTGATGAGCCATATACAAACCCTGGCCAAATCAGGATTGACAATAATCGAAGTTATGTCAATATGCATAATAAGGGGAGTGCAGCCACTTCAATATAGGGGAAAACCC
Source organism: Triticum dicoccoides (assembly GCF_002162155.2). Taxonomy (NCBI): domain Eukaryota; kingdom Viridiplantae; phylum Streptophyta; class Magnoliopsida; order Poales; family Poaceae; genus Triticum; species Triticum dicoccoides. The sequence goes on along the minus strand of NC_041387.1, from coordinate 62,763,805 downwards.
ATGTGGCACTTCAATGGAGAAGACGATGCCTCCCGCTGCGGACGCAAAGGTCCCGACTCCGCCACATCGTTGGCGAGGATACTATCCGAATTGTACAAAGGAGAAGAAGAGGAGTTCCTCCGCATTAAACCGCAGGATGGATTTTCCATGTACAACCCCCGAAGTTGGGTAACTTGTCATTTTTTACTCGACTCTAATTGTTCTTTCCTTCTTTGCCACAATTATTTACCTTGCTGTTTCAAAGCAGGAACTAAGGAAGGCCGTGAAAGAGTTCAACAGCCCCTCTCCGCAGCCAGAGGATCCCGGCCGAGCTCTCGACCCCGGACTTGAAGAAGATCCGTACATATCCGTGGAATTCATCGACGGGACTTTCTATCACGCAAGCAGTGGCGGCTCTTTAGTGGCCATCATCGCGGATTATCCCGGACTGCTTCCGTGTCGCATGTAAGTAATGTCGGGGTTCCAACCTTCCGAAAGGATTCCTTCGTTTTGTCGTACCTTATGATCACACGTCGTGTTTTTATAGAAACGACAGTTGGGACACCGTGCAGAACCCACGGGGGCCTCTCAGCAAGAGGCGCCTAGACAAGGTTGGCTTAAAAGGAAGGCGGTTAGGAGTGGTATGCAGGCGCAGAGGTATTCATTGAACTTGCCCTGTGGTATATTGGGTCTATTTGTTGAGGCGTGACGACTTTAATTATGTCATGTCAGGAAGCACCGAACTATGTCCGGGGACCCTACCGGCCACGCCTCCAGAAATCGGATTCCTAGACCGGATTCACAGGCGGAGGCTGATGTGGGGACAGTGCCAAATTGTCCTCCTGCGGAGGATACAGATATGCTTTCCGCCACAAATTCAGAAGTGGAGAGCGCCATGAATCACCGACGCCAACGGGCCGTACTCCGCGGTGGTATTTTTTACGAAGAGGCGTTCAATGCCTTCAATTCCGGACACGCCTATATCCGCGCTGCTCAAGATGGACTTGCCAGAGCAACGGACCAGTATGTGAAGGATATACGGGTAAGAGAATTTAATAAGTATGTGTAGTAGTAGCCCCTGAGACTTGAAACAGTTGGCACAACTGATTTAAGGATCACTAAATGCATAGGTTCTTGTAGAGAAGAATGCCAGTTGTCTCAAGAGCTGGAGGAGTGTAAAGCCCAAATGAAGGCTAATGTAGCTGAACAAGAGGGATCCAAAAAGATTTCTTCTGGTAATAATTTCCTTCTACCAATTTGTGTGTTTGGCATGGTTTATAAATCTGACAAAAAATTTGGTAGACAATCCCGGAGGTAATCCGGAGACTATGGGAGATAATAAGCTACATCTGCAAAGTCAGCTGAAGGCGGGCGAACGCGTGCTGACGCAGTCTATTCAGGAGAGGAATAAGCTGCAAGATGCTAATCTCCAACTGAGCGTCAAACTGAAATATGTTCGGGCTCAGCTCGCGGACTCCGTGAAGGAGAACCGGAGGCTTCGACACGGCATTTATAGTAAGTGCTTGAACGAACTGTGGTATAGCTCGGCAAGGAGGCGTATTGACAGAGTTATGTCTGCAGGTATGTTGACGGGACGCCCTGAAGAGGAGATGCCCGGTTCCGCAAGCGATATGTTGCAAGAGCTTTCACAACTGCATGAACGAGCTCGGCAGGTGATGCAGGGTATTGCCCAGGCTTTGTGGCCGTCCGCTTCCCTGCCAGGAGGCATGAGCGAACTTGTAGAGATGCTCAAAGGAGCACGGCGGCGCTTCCGATTATGGAAGGTATTGTTGGGGAACATAGCAGAAATTCAAAATTTTCCTACGTGTCACCAAGATCTATCTATGGAGAAACCAGCAATGAGGGGAAGGAGAGTGCATCTACATACCCTTGTAGATCGCTAAGAGGAAGCGTTCAAGAGAATGGGGTTGAAGGAGTCGTACTCATCGTGATTCAAATCACCGGAGATCCTAGTGCCGAACGGACGGCACCTCCGCGTTCAACACACGTACAGCCCGGTGACGTCTCCCACGCCTTGATCCAGCAAGGAGAGAGGGAGAGGTTGAGGAAGACTCCGTCCAGCAGCAGCACAACGGCGTGGTGGTGATGGAGGAGCATGGCAATCCAGCAGGGCTTCGCCAAGCACCGTGGGAGAGGAGAAGGGAGAGAGGTAGGGCTGCGCCAAGGAGGGGTCAAACTCATGTGTTGGGCAGCCCCTAGACCTCAACTATTTATAGGGGAAGGGGAGGGGGCTGCGCCCCCTCTAGGCTTCCCTCCCCAGGGGTGGCGGCAGCCCCCAGATGCCATCTGGGTGGCGGCCAGAAGGGGGGAGAGGGGAGGCGCACCTGGGGTGGGCCTTAGGGCCCATCTGCCCTAGGGTTTGCCCCCCTCCCCCTCTTCCCTGCGCCTTGGGCCTTGTGGGGGGGCGCACCAGCCCACCTGGGGCTGGTCCCCTCCCACACTTGGCCCATGCAGCCCTCCGGGGATCGTGGCCCCACTTGGTGGACCCCCGGGACCCTCCCGGTGGTCCCGGTACGTTACCGATAAAACCCGAAACCTTTCCGGTGACCAAAACAGGACTTCCCATATATAAATCTTTACCTCCGGACCATTCCGGAACTCCTCGTGACGTCCGGGATCTCATCCGGGACTCCGAACAACATTCGGTAACCACATACAAACTTCCTTTATAACCCTAGCATCATTGAACCTTAAGTGTGTAGACCCTACGGGTTCGGGAACCATGCAGACATGACCGAGACATTCTCCGGTCAATAACCAACAGCGGGATCTGGATATCCATGTTGGCTCCCACATGTTCCACGATGATCTCATCGGATGAACCATGATGTCAAGGACTCAATCGATCCTATATACAATTCCCTTTGTCTAACGGTATTGTACTTGCCCGAGATTCGATCATCGGTATACCGATACCTTGTTCAATCTCGTTACCGGCAAGTCTCTTTACTCGTTCCGTAAACACATCATCCCGTGATCAACCCCTTGGTCACATTGTGCACATTATGATGATGTCCTACCGAGTGGGCCCAGAGATACCTCTCCGTTTACACGGAGTGACAAATCCCAGTCTCGATTCGTGCCAACCCAACAGACACTTTCAGAGATACCTGTAGTGCACCTTTATAGCCACCCAGTTACGTTGTGACGTTTGGTACACCCAAAGCATTCCTACGTTATGCGGGAGTTGCACAATCTCATGGTCTAAGGAAATGATACTTGACATTAGAAAAGCTTTAGCATACGAACTACGATCTTTGTACTAGGCTTAGGATTGGGTCTTGTCCATCACATCATTCTCATAATGATGTGATCCCGTTATCAACGACATCTAATGTCCATGGTCAGCAAACCGTAACCATCTATTGATCAACGAGCTAGTCAACTAGAAGCTTACTAGGGACATGGTGTTGTCTATGTATCCACACATGTATCTGAGTTTCCTTTCAATACAATTATAGCATGGATAATAAATGATTATCATGAACAAGGAAATATAATAATAATAACTAATTTATCATTGCCTCTAGGGCATATTTCCAACAGGTATCAGCTTGCCGGCAAGGTGCGAGAGAAGCTTGGGCCATGGTGAAGACGCGATACGCCAAGGCTGACCCGAACCATATGGCCGAAGTCGGACCGGCTGGGCCAGATGGACAAGAGATACCTGTTAGTTTGGTGTATGGTCAAGTAGCGTTAGCTGCAAAGTATTCCCAGCAGGATTGTAAGCTAGACAACCTGTTGGATGGTATAGAGGAAGAGTACAGCTAGACTGTATAATTATGTAATTTGAATGGGCTCATGTACTCCCTAGCCGGATTGAAAATCATTTGTCATGGCGGACCTTTTCGCTTCAGTCCCCAGATCCGACAGTCTGGGGTGTATCCGAATACCCACATAGTTATGAAAAACCGGGGTATGCGTGGAAACCAGGCGTAGGGGTCATAAGTGCTTTGAACAGACAAGTACCCAACTAGTTATGTTATATTACATGTATAGTAAGAAACATCTTCCAGAGAGAATAGTTCCGTTAGGGGTTCTTTTCTCTGGGTACGCATGCATTGATGTGCATGTCCAAACTGCGAACAGAAGCGCAGGAAACAAAACATCTCGGTATTTTCGTTGTTATGAACGAGAACATCTTTTGTTCACCGACCGAATATTCCCTTAAGAACGCTAGCTTTCGGCTTCACCCAGTCTGAGGTACACATCAGGCTCAACCGGCAGTAACAATCACAGAGGTGCTCCCCTTATGCCCTAGACGAATTAACGGGAACGTAGGGCATAAATAGAAGAGCCGGGCAACCCAGCATGGCCAAAACTTAAGTCATATCGATGCATATAATGGTGAAGAAAAGGCACATATGGAAAGAAATATGCATATGTGGCTGGCAAGAAGCCATTAAAGTGGTTATATTTAGCTTCCGAATAGGAAGCCCCCAAGTATAGTGTGCATGCATAATGCGGCCGGAGTGCTCAAGGCATCCGTACAGTTTTAAGGCTATAAAAAAAGGAAAAAGGGGAGACAAAGGAGGAAAGGGAACATAATTGAAGACGCGGAGTGAAGGAGACGAACACTGGGTTCGGCGCTAGGCGTAGAATCTCCGGAGTCTGGCCGCGTTCCATGGGTTCAGCTCGAGTCTGTTATCAGATGCGCTGCACAGACGGTACGCTCCTCCGGTGAGAACTTTATCAATGATGAAGGGACCCTCCCACTTGGGTTTGAGCTTGTCCTTCTTCTCAGGTAGGCGTAGAACGAGTTCGCCAATGTTATAAGTTTTGGCCCGTACTTCTCTGCTTTGATACCTTCGAGCATGTTGCTGATAGAATGCGGAACGGGCTTTAGCGACATCCCGCTCCTCCTCCAAAGAATCTAAGTTGTCCTGCCAGTCTAGCTCGGATTCCTTCTCTTCATACATGCGCACGCGAGGTGAGTCATGAATTATGTCGCAGGGCAGCACTGCTTCTGCGTCGTACACCATAAAATATGGTGTGTATCCGGTGGTGCGATTCGGCGTGGTCCGTAGCCCCCAGAGTATGGAGTTGAATTCCTCGACCCAATGCATGTCTGATTCCTTCAATGATCGCACTAGTCTGGGTTTGATGCCGCTCATAATAAGACCATTTGCACGTTCGACTTGACCATTTGTTTGGGGGTGATAGACAGAGGCGTAGTCGAGCTTAATGCCCATTTTGCCGCACCAGGCTTTTACCTCCTCGGCTGTAAAATTCGAGCCATTGTCGGTGATGATACTGTGGGGGACACCGTAGCGGTGTACAACCTCCGATATGAAGTCTATCACTGGTCCGGATTCGGCCATTTTAACTGGTTTGGCTTCTATCCATTTGGTGAACTTGCCCACCATGACCAATAAGTATTTTTTCTTATGGCTTCCCCCTTTAAGGGGTCCCACCATATCCAGCCCCCAGATCGCGAAGGGCCAAGTTATGGGGATCATTTGGAGAGCGGTAGGGGGCATATGGCTCTGAGTGGCAAATAGTTGACAACCAACGCAATGTTGGACAAGGTCCTGTGCGTCCGCCCGGGCTGTCGGCCAGTAGAATCCTGTCCTAAAGGCCTTGCTCACGAGAGCTCAGGCTGCCGCATGGTGCCCGCCTAGTCCGGAATGGATTTCGGCTAAGAGCTGCCGCCCTTCCTCTTCGGAGATGCATCGTTGGAGCACTCCGGTGGCGCTCTTCTTGTAGAGTTCTCCTTCATGGACTTTGTAGGCTTTAGAGCGTCGCACAATATAACGTGCCTCATTTTGGTCCTCGGGGAGCTCTTGCCTATTAAGGTAGGCCAAGAAGGGCTTGGTCCACGGGGCGATGACAACCATTATTTCGTGGGCCGAAGATGTTATTTCGGTGGCAGAGCCTCCGATTACGTCAGAAGGTTCAGAATCTGGGGTTGTGTTCGGAGCTGGACTAATAGTGCCGGACTCCCCTTCCCATGCCATAGACGGCTTGAACAACCTTTCTAAGAAGATATTAGGTGGGACGGGGTCGCGTCTAGCGCCGATGTGGGCGAGGACATCGACCGCTTGGTTATTTTCTCTCACCACATGGTGGAATTTGAGCCCCTCGAACCGAGCTGACATTTTGAGGACGACATTGCGATAAGCCGCCATTTTCGGGTCCTTGGCGTCAAAGTCTCCATTTACCTAAGATATTGTGAGGTTCGAGTCCCCGCGCACTTCGAGGCGTTGAATGCCCGTGGAGACTGCCATCCGAAGACCATGCAATAGAGCCTCGTATTCGGCTGCGTTATTGGAGTCTGTGTATAATATTTGGAGGACGTACTGCACCGTGTCTCCGGTGGGGGATGTTAGGACGACACCTGCTCCCAATCTGGCCAGCATTTTGGAGCCGTCGAAATGCATGATCCAATTTGAGTACGCGTCGTACTCTTTAGGGAGTTCGGCCTTTGTCCATTCGGCGACGAAGTCAGCCAGTACTTGCGACTTGATGACCCGCCGTGGTTTGTATGTTATGTCGAATGGAAGGAGCTCAATAGCCCATTTAGCAATTCGGCATGTTGCGTCGTGGTTATTTATTATGTCATTGAGTGGTACTTCGGAGGCCACCGTGATCGAACATTCTTGAAAGTAGTGTCGTAGTTTCCGGGATGCCATGAAGACCGCATACGCTATCTTTTGATAGTGCGGGTACCGAGATTTACATGGAGTGAGGACAGTGGACACGTAATATACCGGCTTTTGGAGCGGGAACTTGTGTCCGTCTGCCTCTCGTTCGATGACGAGCACTGCGCTCACAACTTGGTTTGTTGCGGCTATGTATAATAGCATGGGTTCGCTAATGTTTGGCACGGTCAGGACTAGGTTGGTGGCCAGGAGTGCCTTTATTTCTTCCAGTCCGGCCGTGGCCGCATCCGTCCACTCGAAGTGTTCGGTGCGTCGAAGAAGGCGATACAGGGGTAGTGCCTTTTCTCCTAAGCGGGAGATAAAGCGGCTTAAGACAGCCACACATCCAGTTAGTTTCTGGATCTGCTTGAGGTCTGTTGGGATAGCCAACTGTGACAGAGCTCGGATTTTTGCCGGATTGGCTTCAATTCCTCTATTGGAAACGATGAAGCCGAGCAATTTTCCGGAGGGTACTCCGAAGACACACTTCTCCGGGTTGAGCTTGATGTCGTATGTTCGGAGATTATCAAACGTAAGCCTCAGGTCATCTATTAAAGTTTTGACGTGTCTTGTTTTGATGACCACGTCGTCTACGTAGGCCTCTACTATCTTGCCGATTTGTTTTTCCAGGCATGTCTGAATCATGCGTTGATAGGTTGCGCCGGCGTTTTTGAGCCCGAAGGGCTTGGTGTTGAAACAGAAGGGGCCGTACAGAGTGATGAAGTCTGTTGCAGCCTGGTCGGACTCCGCCATCTTTATTTGATGGTATCTGGAGTATGCGTCGAGGAAACACAATGAGTCGTGTCCTGCAGTGGCATCGATTATCTGATCAATGCGGGGGAGTGGGAAGGGATCCTTAGAGCAAGATTTATTGAGGTCTTTGAAAATAGACACATAGGCGCCAGGATTTGTCCTTTTTTGGTACCATTAGCAAGTTTTCTAGCCAATCCGGATGTTTGATGTCTCTGATAAAACCGGCCTCAAGTAGCTTGGCTAGCTCTTCTCCCATGGCTTGCCGCTTAGGCTCTGAGAAGCATCTAAGAGTCTGCTTGACTAGCTTGTATCCTTTCATTATATTGAGGCTGTGTTCGGCCAGCCTGCGTGGGATGCCCGGCATGTCTGAAGGATGCCAGGCAAAAATGTCCCAATTTTCACGCAAGAAGTCTCGCAGTGCGGCATCTATTGTGGGGTTCAGCTGTGTCCCGATGGAAGCTATCTTCAAAGGGTCCATTGGGTGGACCTAGAATTTGACTATCTCGTCCGTTGGCTTAAAGGAGGTGGATTTAGGTCGCTTGTCGAGTATCATGTCGTCTCTGTCCACTGTTAATCGCAGTGTTGTCAGTTCTTCGGCCGCGAGGGCTTCTGATAATGCCTCCAGGACGAGGGTGGCAGTTTTATTTTTGGCATGGAGTGCGACGTCTGGATCGCTAGCCAGAGTGATGATTCCATTGGGCCCAGGCATTTTGAGCTTCATGTACCCGTAATGGGGTATAGCCTGAAAACTCGTGAATGCGTCCCGCCCCAAGAGGGCGTGGTATCCGCTGCTGAACGGGGCCACTTGGAATGTAATTTCTTCGGACCTGTAATTCTCCGGCGTGCCGAATACCACATCCAGTGTGATTTTTCCCGCGCATTGTGCCTCTCGACTGGGGATGATTCCCTGAAGGTCGTGCTGCTTCGTTCAATGTGGCTCTTGTCAATTTCCATCTTGTTAAGGGTTTCCTCATAGATGAGGTTTAGTCCGCTTCCGCCATCCATGAACACTTTAGTGAGCCTGAAGCCATCCACGATTGGGCTAAGGACCAAAGCGGCTGGTGCTCGGACTGTTCGGAATTGAGGTTTATCACTAGCATTGTAAGTTATAGTTGTGTTGTTCCATGGGCTTACTATTGCCACGTGGCAAACATCTGCGAGGCTGCGCTGAGCTCGCTTGCGCCTATTATTTGAGGCGAAAGTCTCGAAGACTGTGAATACCGTATTGTTGTCTCTGGTGGGATATTACTATGTTGTATGTTTTATGAGGAGATCCTCGCCGCTCTTCGCTACCTGCCGGAGTATCCAACATGCTCTAAGGCTATGTGTTGGCATAGTATCCGGTGTGCTGTGAATCTTGCACGGCCCGTTTAGCCATTCTTCCAATATGGTTCCGCGCCTTGCGGCAGGCTTTATTTTTTTTGGTACTTGAATCGGGTGACTTACGAGAGTTTACCCGTTTAGTTCGGACAGAGGATTTGGCTAGAGCCATATTGTCCCAGAAACTTGTATGGGTTTTCCAGGCGCTTTCCATCGTGCAGTACTTTTGCACTAGGGTCGCTAAGTCAGCGAAGTGTACTATGTCACGGCGACTTATAGCGTTGAGAATCCCTTTGTCCGTGCAATTTTTGCAAAAGAGGGAGATTGCATCTGCCTCGCGACAGTCCTTGACCCTGTTTATCACAAGGAGGAATCTGGCCCAGTAGTGATGTACTATTTCTTGGGGCTCTTGTCTGATATGGGAAAGATTGGATAAATCTGGGTGGGTGGGCGGATTTGAATCCGAATCCCGACCCGATCTGGGACCCAGGGGCAAAGAAGCTTCCGAGCTTAACGGCTTGGGTTCTGGGGCGTTCCCCGATTTCTTTGGCCCGCCCCCCGATCCTGAGTCTGGGACCGGGGTCATGTCCTCCCGTGAGCGGGTGCCCGGCTCGGAGATCTCGGAAATCCGGACATAGTTCGTCCTCAAAGTAGAGGGAGAATTAGGGTGATGCTCTTCCACTACCGCTATCTCATGGGTGACCAGTGGAGAGTGAATCTCCCTTTGATCAGGTTTAAGCCCGATCCGGTCATAGTCCGTAGCGACGCCCAGGGCGGCGATGCGATCCAAGAGCTCATTGAGGGAGAAGAGCTCCATTGGGTCCATCTGTTCGGAAAATTCCGAATCAACGTGGAGGCTATTTTTAATGACCTGAGAAGTCATCGTCGGCGCAACAGCCGATCGGGCGGTCATAACGAAGCCGCCCAGCAGGAGAGTTTGGCCTAAAGCCAGGGATCCCCTAGAGGTGATGTTGTCTTTGACAATGAGACGAGCCATCAAGCCATATCGCAACGACACAGTGGAACTCTCAATGAAAGCACCCATGTCGGTGTCAAAACCGGCGGATCTCGGGGAGGGGGTCCCGAACTGTGCGTCTAAGGCTAATGGTAACAGGAGACTGGGGACACGACGTTTACCCAGGTTCGGGCCCTCTCGATGGAGGTAATACCCTACTTCCTGCTTGATTGATCTTGATGATATGAATATTACAAGAGTTGATCTACCACGAGATCAGAGAGGCTAAACCCTAGAAGCTAGCCTATGGTATGATTGTTGTTGTTGTGTGCTATGGACTAAACCCTCCAGTTTATATAGACACCGGAAGGGGCTAGGGTTACAAAGAGTCGGTTTATAGAGGAGGAGATCTACATCCGAATCGCCAAGCTTGCCTTCCACGCCAAGGAGAGTCCCATCCGGACATGGGACGAAGTCTTCTATCTTGTATCTTCATAGTCTAACAGTCCGGCCAAAGTATATAGTCTGGCTATCCAGATACCCCCTTATCCAGGACTCCGTCAGTAGGGCCTACACCAACTGCTCGCTGCCGCAGTATGGGCAAATTCCACCTGCCGCCGCTCACCTAGTTACATCCTGACGCCTCCAAGTATCCCCTTCAGCCTTGCTCCACTGCCCATCTTCCCACGTCGCTGCATGTGGAAAATCTTGCATGTGGATCTTCCATAGTTCTTTGCCCAAAATGTAGCTTGTCCGGCGTACTTCCATGCTGCAATCTCCTCCTCACACTATTTTAGACAAACACGACCGTGTTGATATCTTCCATTAGGACAAGGAATATGCTTCTTTTTTGTCGTCGCATGTGTCATCAACTATTATTGGCCAGTAATTGTTTCCTTTCTACCTCTTTTTTGCAAACAGGGTTATCCAGTTCACCTCGTTGCTATTGCGACCTTTTGGTGAACTGCACAAATCACTTTTTTTCTTAAGAGAGTTTTGTGCAGTTGTACTAAAATGCCACATGGGAAACGTCTCTACATTTCAGTGCGACTACACAAAGGGAGATTGGTTTTGCTCTATCCTCCCCATCCAACTCCGAGCCTAATCTTCTCCAACTAGTTAGTGTTAAGAGAGACTGCAAAGGTGACCGACTTCTATTTATGTGTTTATTGTTTCATCAGCAGTCCTCTATTATCATAATCATACTTCATATCTTTGGAACAGGGACGCTCAGCTCTATTTTAGTGGAACTGCACAAAATGATCGGAATGTTGCATCCTCCAGACAGCTACTTTTCCCCCAACATGCCTTGTTGATTTAGACAGAGCTAGGGGGATGTTGCTGCCAATGAAAGCATGGATCAATTTTAACTTAACACCTTCTCACAACTTTGTCTTCATTTGTGATATAAATATTAGCTCTGGTCTGCTAATCATTGAGATGAATTAGCAAGGAAGTTAGTTTTTTTATTGTTTCTGAAAGAGCATCGATGGCAAGACACACGAAACAAAAGCTGAAAGCTCGGAGCATTGTACAATTTCATGTCGCTGAAAAATTATTCGTATAGTACGTCAATTATGTAAACAAATACTAGAAGCTTGATAGCATTGCCAGAAGCCTCTTCAGCATCCGGGTCCATGTGCCATGCACAAAATTATACTCCTTTGTTCCTAAATATTTTGTATTTTTACAAATTTCAAATGGGCATATTTTAGAGTGTAGATTCACTCATTTTGCTTCGTATGCAGTCACTCGTTGAAATCTCTAAAAAGAAAAATACTCCGGAGTATATTTAAGAACCAAGGGAGTAGTGCACAACCACATGGGAGACTCAGCCCAGTCGTTGCGCCGCATTAATAGTGAGTAATGAGCAGTCAAATGATAAGCCCCATCTTTCCCATTGTAAGTTTCTCGGAAGAAGCAACCATCAATACGCTCTTCTTTGAATCCGCTCATACTACTCCACCCATCACTGTTTATAGAACGCGCTTCAAAAAAATCTCTGGGGCCAAGGCGACTAGCGATCGGCCTGAAAAATAGCATTGGTATTTATAGCACGGCATCTATTACTAGAAGAAATAATGCGTACACACATGCATGCAGTGCTTCCATCCTGGGTACACACATGCATGCACTTACTCCACTCCGTAGTACATCGAGAGAAAATTGTGGACTTGATTGCGGTTACCACGCCCTAATTAATTGAGCATTAAACCAAACGCGTCTAAAGTCTCTCTGGTGGTGGAAATGCATTGAGAGAAATACATCAGAATGAAGCGCACCCTGTAAACTATGACGCAGGGAGGAGTAGTATGAAGGTGCAAATCAAGTACGCGTATGGATTGTCGGTAAACGCACCTCTTTTTGGCATATCACTGACATGTGGGACCGGAGTGTGAGCAAAACGATCCCAATTAACGGCAAAATGGCCAACACGCCGTTCCTTGAGAGAGACGAGGAGCGAGAACACACAGACGGGCTCGCACGGAGGCCAAGATATATACGAGCATGGTTGATCGATATCATCATTACATGTTCGATGTCTTTTAATACTATATTGTTGGGTTGCCGTTTTCTATCCTTCTCCCGAATAAATGTGTACTTTATCAGAGATTGAAATAAAAATAATAGTACATACTAGTAGTAGTAGTACTCGTACTACTAAACCTTGCGTTTGGCTCTTCGCCTCTTCGTGAAGTCAAACAATGATGGTACTCCGCATGTTGGGTACTATAGTGTATGCCTCTGGCAATCTGACACCGAATGAACTGATGCATGTCCACCGCCTGGGCGAGGGTAGGTTCCATTAGTCAAAAGGCGTAAGCGAGCTTCACCTTGTCCTCCAAGCTTCTCCTCGTTCTGCGAGTTGACGGGACACACCAAAAAGTAGTGCTAGTCCATACTCCCTCATTTCCGGTTAATATGGCTTAATCTTTTTTGCGGGTAAATGAGAGAGCTTTATTCATATATAAGAATTTTTAGGACGATCAGCCAAGAGACTGGTCACTAGGAAGCGAGGTACCCCACAAAAAAAGAAGGAAGCGAGTTGTTTCATCAAGCCAGCTCTCAGCCACATTCAAAGTGCAGCAAGTACGGTTCGCACAAAGATGCGCCGCAAGGTTTGCTGACCTGTATACATGTTGAATAACAAAAAAATAAGAAATATTACTGAGCGCTCCTATTTGTAACAGGATATGAGCAAGAATTAAGCGAGAATTGTGGCGAGTATTCCATGCAATCAACTTACATTATCACATGCGAGAACCCTCGAAGAGAACCAAATGTGTTGAAGATTGATTTATCACATTTTTAAAATATAATAAGAGTGTAGACGCTCCTCCATTCGGTTCCTAGTAGTATAGTACATACCTCTATAGACTATAGTAATAGTACTAGTACTAGTAAACTTTGCGTTTGGCTGTTCGCCTCTTCGGGAAGTCGAACAATAATAGTACTAGTATAGTGTATGCTTCTGGCTCTGACACCGAATTAACTGTTGCACGTTCACCGCCTGAGCGAGAGAGAGCTTGCATTAGTCAAAAGTTTCTCCTTGTCCCGCGAGCCATCGCGCACAAGCTTCTCCCGTCCTACAAGCTTCTCCTCGTTCGGCAAGTTGACACGACATAGCAAAGTAAGTCTAGTCCATACTGCCTCCTCTCCGGTTAATATGGCTCATTTTCAAACGAGATAAATACATTGTTTGTCACTGTATATTTGTAAAAATATGGTCAGTGGACTTCATGATACGCTCATTGCGCTCAATATATACATTTTCTGGTGTTTATACGGTCACTAGCTCACCCTGGCTGAATATGTGTGTGCATACACGTGTAGGTTGAGCACTTGAGCGTGACCATGTGTGTTCCTCGTGTGCTCGGACATGCATGCATTAGGGCGTCACGCGCGTTTTTGCGTCCATGTGTACGTGTGAATGTTGCATGCATGCACGAGGTTGTAGTCCCTTACATTCACATGTTCATAAGTCAATGCTTTGTCAAAATGTTGCATGCAAGGTTTAATCATTCATTGTTCATGCATGCATTCCCGATATTAATACGTTGGTAAAGATGTTTTTCTTGAGGAAAACGAGCCCATGAATTGAGTACAAAGGGGACCAATAAACCAGGATGGAGGGAGTACCAGTAGTGAACCGGAAGGAGGGAGTAGGACTAGTAGTACAGTACTACGTAACAACGTACAGTAACAAAATTCCTGTATGCGCATCTTGTCTACATGTCATGCAAGAAAATAGAGATAAGTACAAGTGAGACTCAGGAATGGTCATACACGTAGGGGGAGTACGTGTAGGGGCCACTAAGGAGCAGTCAAATCACACAATAAGTTAGTCGGAAGAAGCAACCATCATTTCACTCTTCAATGACATGTACGCAATATAAAATGGTTGATATGGAGAGAAAAAGAAAACTACTATATATACACTAGCAGGAGCCTAAGCTACAAGCCTTCATGCTTGGGTTGCTCTCTTCACAAGTATAGAACGATGGTGGCCACACCGCTGGTCACATATCCGACCTGATTCTGCCGCTGGAGGAAGAGAACAATGTTCTGTGTAGATGTTGTCGACATCGGCGACAGCGAGGGAGAAACCCCACAGTCGGTGCGTCCCAATCGGGGGTCCTCGCGGTATGGGTTGATGCCGTGTCCCAACCGCCCTTCTAGCTACAGCTCGACGTCCTAGGTAGTACATCTTCCTTTCGGAGCCGGCTTGCTCCACTGCCGCAGCTCCCCACGTAGCTCCATCTCCATGTCGATCTTTCTCTACTTCTACCGGCTTCTATTTGTGATGAGTTTATGTCTCATGAACTAGTGCGAGTACTATTATTCTAATCACACTTCTTCAATATCTTTGCCATCAGGGATGCTCAGCTCGATTTTAGTGGAACTGCACAAAAGCATCGTATGATCCGAGGGTGCTAGCCGTCTTTCCTTCGACAGGTTCTACCTAGCCAGGAAATTAAATCATGTTTAGGGTTTAGGGTTTAAGTCGTAGTGACCCCATCAGTAGTTTTTCTTTTGTACACGCTCTCAAAACTTTTGTCTTTAGTTGTGAAGTAAATATTGGCTATGATCTGTGAATCATTGAGATGCATTAGCATGCGTGTTAGTTTTCCTTTATATTTGATGGTATGTTGTAACGGGGCAACCTTTGAGTAGGAATGCAAATTGAGTGGAAAGTTTCCGTTTTTCCGGAGAAAAAGTGGAAACAGAGAGAAACCAACGTTTCGTTTCGTTGGATCGCGCCATCGAGCAAAACCAACGTTTAAATCACGTCTGTCGCGTTCGTGACTCACCCTCCTCCACGGCTCGATTAAGGACGGATTAGACATTAGATTTTCGGAGGACAAGTGGCTAGAAAATGCCACACTCCGTGATCAATATCCGGCTCTATACAACATTGTGCGTCACAATGGTGATACCATCGCCACCGTAATGAAATCATCTCCGCCAAATGTGATGTTCAGAAGAGATTTAATTGGACCCAGACTCCAATCGTTGAACATCCTGCTCTGATGTTTGTCCAGGGTGCAATTATCACATGGGTCTTATGTATTCTAATGGAACCTCCATGAGGATGGACAATTCATAGTGGAGTCTATGTATAGAGTGTTAATCCAGTTTGATGTGCCAGTTGGTAATAACAAGAAGATCTGGAAGATGAAGATACCTCTTAAGAATAAAATCTTTGGTTTAATTTTTTTTAAACCTATGCATGGTATCTTCGTCGTGGAGTCATTCTTATTAAAGACAACCTTACTAAGAGGAATTGGCATGGAAATCCATAATGTGTCTTTCATCACCATGATGAGACAATAAAACATTTATTCTTTCAATGCAAATTGGCTCGTTCTATATGGTTAGTCATCCAAATAGATTCTGCCTCGTATCCTCCTATAGTGTTGCTAATATATTTGACAACTGGTTACATGGGATTGATCACAGGTTTATAATTCTTCTCAGGGTGGGAGCACTTGCCGTTATTTGGCCACTTTGCCTACGCAGAAATGACAAAGTTTTTTTTTTACCATAAAAGTACTTCTCTGATATAGGTCATCTACAGATGTACTGGGACTCTTCGGTTACGATCCTCTCTACAACGCGTGGAGAATCGAAACCTGTTCACGGAGGTGTGCACACAATTGAAGGCTGCGGCTAGAGATACTTTTACTCAACATGGGTGGCAACATGATCATACGATCGACCCCCCCCCCCTCCTCCGCTTTAAGTGTTATACAGACTGTACATGTTTCTTTGTATTTCGCCTTTTATTTTTTGTTTGCCTGAGAGGACCTTACTTGGCTGTGTGCAACTTAGTTATGCTGAGCCGGGGTGTAATGCTTAACTTTTTTAAGTAATAAAGCACCCCTTTTCGAAAAGATATCCACTCTAGGAATTAAAATTTTATTTACATCAATTTGCAATCATCACCCTCTATGCTGATTATGATTCGTGCGCAGGACTAACCAGGGTGCGAGGAAATTGCAAGCGCAGTGTTTGGTACAAAAAAATTAAATATAAGAAGAGAGAAGCTGCATGTGAGATTCCTTTGGAGGTGGAGCTGTCTTTTGACCTTTGGGCAACCTGGATGCTTGTACGTAAACAGGAGCATGTGATCCAGGGCCCGACGACTCACGTGTCTGCTACTCGTACTCGTGTATGGATAGAGAAAATCAATCATGGGCTCGTAATAATGGCGCCACTCCTCATCTATCTATAGATAAAAATCCATTATTGCAGTATCATAATGCAGCAGCATCGAATCAACGATGCCCCCACACGCCAAGTATGTTGTTCGGACAAGCATTCCCCTCCCCCATTCCCGTTCCCATCTTATTATAGGAGTTCGGACTCCGCATTCAATTCGTTTTGAACGGAGAGACAACTGGATATCACATACGTACTATTCTAAGCAAAGTTATCTACAAGCACCACGATAAATATGCAGAAATAACCGAGAAAGGGTAGACCTCCCATGATACCAAAATGCTTTTATTTGGATGGAGAGAATATCCAGTGGAAAAACGAAATGTTGCGAAACCACGTTTGAATTTTGAAAGTTCTATAAAAAAATGGTGTGCTAAAAACCTATTAGTATGTGAAATTCTAAGTTCAAGCGGGAATTCATTTACGAGGTATTCCTTCTGAAAAAAATAAGATCATTTAGATCATGAAATGAAATTATCAATTCGATGCTAATCATTGTTGATTTTGCTTTTTTTACATCTTTATTTTGCGTCTGAATTTGAAACTATACATGTCAGACAGAAAACCATATCTTTAATGTAGTATTTTCTTAAGATTTTATTGAAACTTCAAACATAGTTTCCACGTGATTTTCATCAGTTCTCAAAATTTTCTCTAATTATCCGCACGGTTGGAGGTTGGAGGGAGTTTACACATAAAAATGTGAATATTCATTTCTGAGCCCAGACTCATCTGCTCCCGGTAAACAGTAAAAATAAATAGAATACTAGAAAAATATGAAAAAACTGATTATTATTTTTCATGATAGGTGTTCGAGTTCATGATGCTCGTGACAAATTTCATTATATTTGTGCATCTGAGCAGCTCTCAGCAAAAAAGAAAAATTTAAGACCCGTGAGAAAATTGACTGTCCGCGTGTGAATAAAGGATGCCCCAAATTTCATCGTGAATCGCCACTACTTTTTCCAAGCAAGTAGAGATGGCGATGTAAAATCTTATAGACATAATTAAAAGAGTTGATCATGTGAGTTAGGTAAAGTTTCTACTACCCTAGTCCAAATCCGGCACATTAAAGTATGCGAGAACAAATCGTCCGCATGTGTGCCCCCTGACCTTTTCCATGTGAGCCGAGGCGAGGAGCAATGGTCAACAATCGCCCCACACACCACACTGACTGACGACCCATGTCCCTCCTTTGACGTTTTGACCCACCCCATCATCCCATCTCACTCACCGCTAAACTAAACTAAAACCCTTCCCAAAAGTTCTCCGGCCGTCGATCTCCTCGCCTGCACCGCTCCAACGGCCCAGATTCACCCAACGGCCAAGTGGCGACGCTTTTTCCACGGCGTGGGGGGCCGGGTCGCAATATTATACAGACCGGCGGCCTCGGCTGCAAGAAAACAAATGAGGACGGAGAATTACTAATTTCTTCTCCCCCACTGCCTGCTGCGCCTGGTCTCCGTCCGCTCCTTCGTTCACACCTTCTTCCACTAGCCGGTCTCCGGTGGCGGGGGACGAGACGACCGTCGTCCGTCGACTCCGAGCTCGCGGCCGCGGTTCTGGACTCATCGCACGCGCCAGAGGATCCCCTCCCCGAGGTGAGTTGCGTGCGGGCGGGCGGGCTCGGCGCCGTCGTGCTTGCTTGCGCGGGCGAGCGCTTCTTTCTCGGGGGAATCTTGGGAGGGTGTGGTGGTGGTGGGGTTGTTGCCCCGTTTGATGCGTCCGCACGCAACAAATCGCCTGCTAGGGTCGCTTCTTGCCGCCGCGGGTTCGTCCTCCACGCCCCGCCCGGCTCTCTCCTCTCGGTGCTCACTCCTGCCGCTTCTCGGGGTTCTGCCGGACTAGGCTCCCGCCGTGATCCGGTCCGGGAACGCTTTCTTGGCCCTCAGCCTGTTGCTCGTGTGATGGCTGATGCGTGGCCGTGCGAGTGATGCAGAGCAGCCATGGTGAGCTTTTCCTGAGATCTGACTGAGTTTTCTCTCCCATTTCCTGCTCTTCAGATCTGCCGTCGTGAGAGCTGCCAAGTAGCCGAGGTGCTCGCGAGGAGTTCACGGAAGGACTGCTTCCGTTCCGGTGTCGTTCTGCGGTGAATAATGGAGGAAGTGGAGGAGGCCAACAGGATGGCCGTGGCGAGCTGCCACCGAGTGCTTGGCCTGCTCACCCAGACCCAGGACCCGGCGCAGCTCAGGAGCATAGCTCTGGGGACGGACGAAGCCTGTGCCAAGTTCAGGAAGGTGGTTTCCCTCCTCGGCAACGGCAACGAAGGAGGGGGAACCCATCCCAGAGCCAAGCTTGTGAGCAGAAGGCAGACCCCCGGGTTCTTGAGCCAGAAGAGCTTCTTGGACAACAACACCCCGGTGGTGGTGCTGAACAGTGCGCACCCTTCGACCAGCTCTGCGCAGGTGTATCCTAGAAACAGCATTTTGGATTCACAGCCCGCGCACCCAATCGGAGGGCTTCCCAAGCTGGTCCAGCCATTGTCCGCGCATTTCCAGTTCGGCGATTCGTCGCGGTATAATCAGTTCCAGCAGCATCAGCACCAGCAGCAGAAGATGCGGGCCGAGATGTTCAAGAGAAGCAACAGCGGGATCAACTTGAAGTTTGACAGCCCCAGTGGCACGGGGACAATGTCGTCCGCGAGGTCCTTCATGTCATCTTTGAGCATGGATGGCAGCGTGGCCAGCCTGGATGCCAAGTCTTCCTCGTTCCATTTGATCGGCGGGCCTGCCATGAGCGACCCGGTGAATGCACAGCAGGCTCCAAGGAGAAGATGCTCGGGACGTGGGGAGGATGGAAATGGCAAGTGTGCTGCAACTGGCAGGTGCCATTGCTCAAAGAGAAGGTAGTAAATCTGCTATCTTTGGTGTTTCTGACTCTTTTTATTCAAGATAGGACACCGTGATAATTGTTCTCTACCCTATTTCAGTAGGAAGTTGCGGGTGAAGAGGACGATTAAAGTTCCCGCAATTAGTAATAAAATTGCTGATATACCTCCAGATGAATACTCCTGGAGGAAGTATGGGCAGAAGCCAATTAAGGGTTCCCCTCATCCCAGGTATTCTAATTTTTCTTGTTGTGCAAATAAAGAAGTGCAGAACTGCACGTTCAACATGCTTCAACTTAGTTGGCTTAATCACCATAACACAATGAGTAACATTTTTATTATACAGTGATAGAAAATAGTCGTGATGATGCTATAATCACCATAACACATCAACTTTGTTGGTAAAGATGTGATCATTTACATGCTATTATGGAATGCACGACTGCATACAACCATGAGCACTCAAGTGCCTTGTGATAACTAATGTGTCAATGATAATCAGAACACACTTTATCCAAGGAATGTGTTTTCTTGGGTGCTGTACATGTTTGTTTTCTATCCTCTATGCGATTCGGTATCCATGAGGTGTCGATGCCTTAATTGCTATGACATTAAATAATTACTTCGTGGATGATGCCATTCTTTCTTTTCTATGGCACTTTTGGAAAAATATGTCAATCATGAGTCTTAAAGAGACCACTTCTTAATTTAACCGAGATCATGCTATCGTGATTCACTTACTCTTTCTCACACCATATAATAATCCTAACCAGTGACTTGCCCACCATGCTCTGGCTTAAATAGCCTGATTATAGAATACACAAACATAGCTAGTATACAGTAATGGCAATCACATATATGGTTCTCTGAATTGGCACAGATCTTTTCCTCTTTTTAACAGACACAGGATATAGAAACATGGCTCATTGTACTTCTATTTGTATTTCAAACCCAACATGTTTCTAAGTTTGATTTTTCCCTGGAGAAGACTAACCAATGGCTGAACACAAAATGCAGGGGGTACTACAAATGCAGCAGCGTGAGGGGTTGCCCTGCGCGGAAGCATGTTGAACGTTGCGTGGATGATCCATCGATGCTCATTGTGACATACGAGGGTGAACATAACCATACGCGAATGCCAACTCAGTCTGCGCAAGCTTAGGGAATCCCTTGATTATCACTCTTTTCAGGAAATGCCAACTCACCGGCACTTGTTGACAGACTGCGTTGTTCTCCTAAATTAGGATTGCGAAGTGACAAATATGGGATCCATTTGAGCAGTTGATGTGTCGGTTGGCCTCCTGACCTACATGTTTTGTAGTGAGTGTCAAGTGGGAGGATGCAAAAATGTTGTTCTCCCTTAAGGAGGTAATCAGAATGATGAAATGTTAGAACATGATGTTAGATAGGACACCTGAGATTTGCTCAGGAGGGAGTGCGAAGAGTTGGAAGGGAAGATAGAAATTTGGGGATGATATGTGTGTAAAGTAGCAAAAATTGATAAAATCACTGGGTCTCCCTCTTTTTGTACCAAGTGCACAAAAAGGCTGGTTTTAAATCAAAAATAAATGAGAGAACCAATTTGTGGTTGGATACATTGGTGTGTTGTACCTCCATGCTCTAGCTCATCAGAGACAAAACCAAGTTAAATATCTTGTGTGTACCAAACACTGATGTTTATATCATCACAACTTGTTATTTGCCAATTAATTTGTGTTTTATAATTTAAACAAACACTGATTTTATAACCCAGTATTTTCTAGAGAATCCTACTACCTCTGTACCAAATGTAAGCTGTTTTTTTTTAAGTTAAACTAGCCTAGAGACATTTTATATTTTGATATAGAGGGAGTACAAAGTAAATAAATGACTGATAATTAAAATGTATTAATACATGGAAAGCCATTGACCCAAAACGTCGTCGTAGATTCCAGCGAATGTAAGGGGCTGTTTGGATTGCAGCCGTGGCTCACCCAACCGATTTTTTGGTTGTTGACTGTTCCCACAGGCTTCGCTTGAATCAGCACCAGCGATTCTGAACCACGCCACTATTTTGGTTGCCCCGTTCAATTTTTATGCCCACGCGTTGGCGAGATCATGGCGGCAGAATCCTTGGCCAAATATTTGGGGAGCCAATCTTGGTGGGCTGGCTGGGGTGTGATCCAAACAGCCCCTAAAACAACAAATACTCCCTTTGTCTCTATTTACATGGCTACACCTGTTCATGGTTGAATTTTGATCATTAATTTAATCAAGATCTATTTTTTAAACATATAATATGATTAACTCATGAAAAATCTAATTGATGGTCAAAAAATTGATGGCAGAAAATGAGAGCGCTATGTAAATAAGGATAGAGGGACCATGATGCTTGTCATTTGAGCTAGGGATTAGAAGGGCACTTTGGTCTCGTCAATTCTTACCCTCCAATCATTTCGCAAGAGACAGGAAGAACTGAACTTGTACCAACAGGGCATTAACAAGTCATGAAAAAGAAACAAGATTCGATCTTTCTATTTTGAGTGAAGCATGAGCATGTCTGCTAAGCATTGGAGCAGGAGACCTCAAACAAGTGACGGCGTACTGTCGAAACGGACTACAACATTCTTTGGCATTGCCGCGCAAAAAGAAAACATTCTTTAGCATCAATTTTGAATGCTCTGGTCCCAAGCAATAATGCAACATTCATTGAATGTCTTGCGTACACGGTACACATTCAACCCTTTCCATCTTATTTGGAATAATTTTTAAAATGATTGGAGATGTGCGCCATGCGTGCATGCCTGGTCTTTGATTGGAGATGTGCGCCATACTCGCTGACTTCTGGCATGAGAAGAAGCGGGGGCATATATCATGACATTGTGACTTGACTAGTAGAACGCCTGTGCATTGCTACGGGCTACACTGCATATAAATAAATAAAACAAATAATTAAGATCGTATTTAAGATTAAAATTCATTTCTCCCTCATATGTTTGGGCGTGTATGGATGCCCAGCAGGCTCCCAAAATTCAACCAACAGTCCGGGCTCCGTTAAATCCAGACCATATGTGGTGAAGAAATGTGGTTGTCTGGACTACCCGTCCACGTTATCTCCAACACGCCGGCCCACACAAAAACCCCATCCCCACGACACACCCTTCCCTTTTTCTGTCGGACTCTCCCCTCCCGCTCAGTTTCCCGTTGTAGCCTGATGACTCCCACCTCACCGTCACCATGGCTCTACTGTGGCAAAGACATGCCCGTGCGTTACTACGAGCAGAAGAAGAAAATGCCACGAGCACATTACAACAAGTGCTAAAGTTCCTCTCCCATATCCCACCTTTCCATTGACCATTGTGATTCCCTATGATGCTTAAGTTTTGAGGATCAAATGGGAAGGCCAAATGAAAGCACATCCAGTGAGAAGCAAATCATATGATGTAAGAGTTAGATGTATTTTGTTTAAATTATAAGAAACATCATATTGGGTCGATGAACACCTTTCTTCGATGTAATCTCATAAATAATGCAAGATAGTCGTGATGACCTTTCTTCGTGGGCAATCAGTTAATTGAAAGAAACTTAAGCAATACCACTCACAACAAACTAAAATGAAACATAAACTCTATGAAGGTGCAAAACCTTGTATAGAAAGGAAAGAATAAAATATTTTTTCTTTAGAAAAATAGACCCTCTTAAATAACATCCCACAGAAAAACACTCTTAAATAGCATGTCTGCCCGCGCACGGGACCTTGGATGGCGCCACTCGTCGCTCCGTGATGCCGCGTTCGCCGCCTCCGTCACAAGAGGAACGACCGAGAAGCTCGGCCATGGCTAAATGGAGCGGTTATTCTAAATATTGGCCGGTAAGCCGATAAATCAGCCGATTTATCGCTTATCGGGGTCAAACCAATAAGATAAGTGAATATCACTGGTATATGCATGTCTGACCGATATATCGTTCTGACAACCGATATATCACCGATATTTGCCGATATTCACTGGTAAATTTAACCGACTGAGCTCCTGATTGTTTATTTTGGTTGAGTTTTGTAGCCTTGATGTCTTCTGTTTGTGTAGATGGCTACTTCCGGTACATCTCATGCCGTTTAAGAGGAATACAAATGACATGGCTTACGAGTTTGCCATGTTGATTTATCCTGATGATACGAAAACCTAAGAGTTTTAAAAAACCTTGCCGATAAATAGCCCGATACAATCGATAAATCGTCTAATAAGCTAACGAGAAGCGATATCCCGAACAGCGAGCGGGTCTAGACGCCGGTTGTGAGGTGCATCTCCGGCCACACGCTAGCCTAGGGCCGCTTCCACCTACCGCTCTGGGATGTTGAGGTCGCCCCCATGACCACCCACTACTTCGTGATGTCGCCATGGCCACCACCGCCGTGAGAGATGTCCGAGAAGCTATCCTTCATTTTATTATTGCTCGCCAAATTATTTTCAGTCCAACAATTGTCATACCCTAATTTTATATTCTATGGCAAACCATTTAATTTCAAGAAACACAAAGTCATGTAAATCGACAACAATTCTATTACCACCATACATAAAATTTCATATCTGTCAGCTGCCGCCTCTGTGAAGGCTACTGCGACACATTAACAATAGAAGGACCGGGTGTGGAGGAGCAAAATCAAGTGTGTGTTGATGGGCAAATGACTTTAAACCGTTCGGGGAGAGCATGATGCCACAACTCCTCCACCTCCTCCTTCCCGCCTGGTCCTCGAGCTGCCGTAGAGCAGGCACACATCAATATCAGGGGTCAGGGCCGCTTAAAATGGCGGAGGAAGGATGACATCCATAGGTAGGTCCCCGCTGATGTCTACTACGCAACCTTCTTCTTGTAGACTCGTGTTGGGCCTCCAAGCGCAGAGTTTTGCAGGATAGTAGCAAATTTTCCTCAAGTGGATGACCTAAGGTTTATCAATCCATAGGAGGCGTAGGATGAAGGTGGTGTCTCTCAAACAACCCTGCAGCCAAATAACAAAGAGTCTTTTGTGTCCCCAACACACCCAATACAATGATAAATTGTATATGTGCACTAGTTCGGCGAAGAGATGGTGATACAAGTGTAATATGGATGGTAAATATAGGTTTTTGTAATCTGAAAAATATAAAAACAACAAGGTAGCAAGCGATAAAAGTGAGTGAAAACGGTATTGCAATGCTTGGAAACAAGGCCTAGGGTTCATACTTTCACTAGTGCAAGTTCTCTCAACAATGATAACATAATTAGGTCATATGACAATCCCTAAATGTGTGATAAAAGTCACTCCAAAGTTCCTATCGCGAAGAACATAAGATGAAATTGCTTGTAGGGTACGAAACCACCTCAAAGTTATTCTTTCCGATCAATCCATTGGGCTATTCCTACAAGTGTCACAAATAGCCCTAGAGTTCGTAGTAAAATGACACCATATGATACACATCAATCAACCCTATTGTCACCTAGATACTCCAATGTCACCACAAGTATCCCTGGGTTAATTATACGATATGCATCAAACAACTTCAGATTCATAATATTCAATCCAACACAAAGAACCTCAAGCGGTGCCCCAAGATTTCTACCGGAGAAACAAGGACAAAAACATGCATCAACCCCTATGCTTAGATTACCCCAATGTCACCTCAAGAATTCGTGAGTTGAGTGCCAAAACATACATCAAGTGAATCAATAGAATACCCCATTGTCACCACGGGTATCCCACGCAAGATATACATCAAGTATTCTCAAATCCATAATAGTATTCAATCTGATAATAGTGAAACCTCCAAGGTAAAACTCAATTCATCACAAGAAGGTAGAGTGGGAAGAAACACCATATGATCCAACTATAATAACAAAGCTTGCGGTACATCAAGATCGTGCCAAATCAAGAACATGAGAGAGAGAGAGAGATCAAACACATAGCTACTGGTACATACCCTCAGCCCCGAGGGTGAACTACTCCCTCCTCGTCATGGAGACCGCCAGGATGATGAAGACCGCCACCGGTGATGGTTTCCCCCTCCGGCAGGGTGCCGTAACGGGCTCTCGATTGGTTTTTCATGGCTACAGAGGCTTGCGGCGGTGGAACTCCCGATCTAGGTTTACTTCTGAAGTTTTTGGGATTTATAGGAGGTGTTGGCATCGGGGACAAGTTAAGGGGGCGCGCCCCCACCCTTGTGGTTGCCTCGGGACTCCTTCTCGATATCTTTTCATTCCAGTATATTTTATATTTTCCAAAAATATTCTCCATAAATGTTTAGCTCGTTCCGAGAACTTCTATTTCTGCACAAAAAACGACACCATGGTAGTTCTGCTGAAAATAGTGCCAGTCCTGGTTAGTTCTAACCAAATCATACCAAAATCATATAAAATTATTGTAAACATGGCATGAATACTTCATAAATTATAGATACATTGGAGACGTATCACCCACCTCCGTCATAAGGAATGGTCAAGAAGCTCGGACATGGCTGAATGGAGCGGATCTAGAGGCAGACTGTGAGGAGCATCTCCGCCCACATGCTAGCCCAAGACCGCCGCCGCCACCTACTGCTCTGAGATGTTGCGGTTGCTGCCATCACCACCCATTGCTTCGTGATGCCCCTATGGCCTCAACCACCGCGAGAAATGTACGAGAAGCTATTCTTCATTTTATTTCTGCTCGTCAGATATTTTTCAACTGAAGGACCGTCATACTCAAATTTCATATTCTATGGCGAACCATTTAGTTTCAAGAAACACAAAGCGGTCTAATCGACAACAATTGTATTGCCGTCATACATCTAATTCGATATTCATTGCCCGCCGCCTCGGTGGAGGCTCCTGCAACACATCAACAATAGAAGAACCGAGTGTGGAGGAGCCGAATCGAGCGGGTGCTGCAGAGCAGACGACTTTAAATCGTTAGAGGAGCGCATGCCATCACAACTCTTCCACATCCTCCTTCTAGCCTGGTCCTCGAGCTGCCGCAGACTGGGCACACATCGCTGTTGTGGGTCGGGGTCGCTCACCATCACGGAAGAAGGGTGGCATCCATAGGTAGGTGTGCATCATGGTGCGTGCAGCTTGATATAGAAACACTAGTCAAGGGGAGAGGAGGAGTCGGGCGGCGGAGGCGCGACCACATTCTGTAGGAGGCTCCCTACGCGGAGGGGAATCGATCGCTGGAGAGAGAGAGAGAGAGAGGGGCTCGTGCAGTGCGGGCTGGATTGGGAATATAAAAAAATTCAGTAAAACCGGTGAGTGGGGAACGCATAAAAGACTCAGTGGGGTACCCCTTCGATCCATGGTAGTCATGGGTACCAACAAGGACTACTGCAGATTGCCATTTTATAATAGATTGTCACTTAATAATAAAGGGAGAGATTATAGACATGTGATTGATTCCTTTTCATATATGTTGCGTTTTGTTATCAAACAGTGTCTTTTTTTCATATATTTGGTCTTTAAATATTGATTGGAGATCACCGTGATTGATTCATTTCTATAATTTTTTTATCAATATATCGACAATCAATTGCATGATTTGTGTAGATTTGACAGATAAAAACTAGATTAAGTAGATAAGTGGGCTAAATACTAATTTAAGTAAATTGGTGGGATAGAGAAAAAACAGTGGGGGAGGGGGATGTTTAACCGGAATGGAGGCGACCCTACCAACTCACCATGGCGTACAAATATGTATCAATTCTGATAATATGCCGAGCACAAATTATATGTTAGTCACAGAAAAAATGAAACGGAAAAGAAGAAAACCAAAAACAAAATATAGAAGAAAAAATGAAAAAAATGCCCGCACATGTCAAATGGGCAGGCCAACTTTGATTATAGTTGATTTGGTACAATTTGATTTGATTGAGTTAATGAATTAAGTTGTTTTGGGAAAGTGTCGATTCTGATAATATTCCGAGCACAAAATATTGGTTATAGAAAAATGAAATAGAAAAAAGAAAATGAAAAAAAAACATGAAAAAAATTAAAAAAATGCGTGCACGCGTGAAATGGGTCAGCCAAGTTTGATTATAGTTGATGTTTTGGTAAGATTTGATTTGATTTGGTTATGAATAGGAGGATTCAAGAAAAGTTTTGATTTAGTTGAGATTTTGTTAAGATTTGATTTGAATGAGTTAATGCATGATGCTGTTTGAAAGCGCATATTTGATTGAGTTAATGCACGCGTGAAATAAACTAGCCCAACTTGAAAAGATCGTCTGTATGACGGTCGTGTGCATAATATAGGATTGGTGATAGGTGAAGTGAGACTACCAACTCTCCGTTTAGGAGTAGAGATGTGTTTTATTTTTCTCAGTGTGGGTAGACCATGCGTGATGTGGTGCCCAAGCAGAGGCGCGAAGCATATAGTATCTTTTTTTTACTACTAAAGCATATAGTACCCCAAAGCATCCTTTTGCTCCCGGGCACATATGCACTCAATGAAAAGTAAAACTCAATGAAAAGTAAAATGAATACAAGATATTTTCTTTAAAAGAACTATTTTTTGTGTGGCAAACATTACTGAATGTTTCACCTGCTTGAACAGTTTCGTGATAGAATGATACTCATGGAGGTCTGGAGAAAAGAAAAACCAGGCTCCAAATGCTTCCAAAAATATATTTTTTGGATTATCATTTTTGTTTTTGCCCAGAGCATCGAGAATATTTTTTCATCATGATATTTTGCACGCATGTGAAACATTAACCTTGTTTTTGATTTTTTTTACTATTTTGACATTTTACTATTCATCAGGGTGCATATGCACCGAGGAGCAAAAACTCCACGTCCATGGTACTCCTTCAATATTATTTTCAATAGTATACTTTTTTGTAACACATAACTCATGAGTTATTGGTTAACTTGACCTCAAGGCCCCCGGCCCAGACGGCCTAAATGTTGTATTTTACAAGAGGTGTTGGCACATAATTGGGGAGGACTTGATTGATGAAGTGTTATTTGGTCAATTCTCGTAAGATCCCCGAGGGCGGAAGAACACAACTATTGTGCTCATCCCGAAGATTAGCAACCCAGAAGTTATAACCCAATTCCGGTCGATTAGCTTATGTAATGTGGTCTATAAAGTGATTTCGAAACTCCTTGCAAACTGAATGAACCATTTTGTTTCTAAGATCATCTCCCCAAATCAAAGTGCCTTTGTTCCCGGACGACTTATCACTGATGAATTTATGGTATCTGTTGAGTCATATCATGCGATTAAGAGGAAAACAACTGGTAAATATGGCACTTGTGCGGTGAAGCTCGGTATGCACAAGGCATACGACCGGGTAGAGTGGACTTTCTGGAGGCAATTCAGTTATGACTGGGATTTATGGAACATTGAGTGGCCCTCATCATGGGGTGTGTTAAATCGGTGAAATACAAGGTACGGGTTAATAATGAGTTAGCTGACTATTTTGTTCCTTCCAAGATCCTACGGTAGGGAGACCCTCTTTTGCTGTACTTGTTCTTGCTATGTGTTGAGGGTTTGTCGAGCCTAATTATGCATGAGGTGGAGGCTGGAAATTTATTGGGAGTCAAGGTGTGCCGTGATGCCCCCTCGGTCTCTCACCTTCTTTTTGTGGATGACTCGCTAATCCTCATGCGAGCAAATGCCACCAATGCAACCAGCCTTCAAAGAGCACTTGATGATTACTGTGCTGCTTCTGGCTAGATCGTGAGTGAGGTCAAATCCAATATATTTTTCAGTCCATGCACTCATGTTGATACAAGAGTGGAAGTGTGCACCTCACTTAATATAATGGCATTAGCGCTCCCATACAAAAATTTGGGGTTGCCACCCAATTGTGGGAGTGGACACATCAGATTGCTTTCAACATCTCGTAGAGTGTCAAGAAGAATTAGAGGGTGGAAGGAGAAGCTATTATCTGTTGGTGGGAGGGAGCTCTTACTAAAGGCTGTAATGCAAGCTATTCTCTCATATTACATGTTAGTTTTCAAACTTCCCAAACAAGTGTGCAACATTATAACCACCGCGATGTGGAAATATTGGTGGGGAGATGAGGATTTGAAAATGTATGCACTGGTTCACCTGGTGAAAGATGTGCGTCCCAAAGGATAAGGGTGGTATGGGCTTCCGGGACTTGCATGGCTTTAATTTGGCTCTTTTGGTAAAATAGTGTTGGATGCTTTTGTGCGAACCAGAATCATTATGTGCTAGAGTATTGAAAGCAAAGTATTTCCCCGATGGTGACCTTCTGAATTGTAGGTTGAAGAAGGGTAGTTCATATACCTGTCAAAGTCTTTGGAGTGGAATTCAGTGCTTCAAGAGAGGACACATTTGGAGAGTAGGAGATGGATCACAGATTAACATCTAGGAGGACACTTGGATTCCCAGCAGCCCTACCCGCGGAGTTTTTACACAAAGGGGAAATATAGTTATCACAAGAGTTTCCGCACTCATTGATTCGGAAAACACAGTGTGGGATGAACAATTGCTAAACGGTCTTTTTTGGCCAATTGATGTGCAATGCATTATGAATATCCCTGATACGTCTCCATCGTATATATAATTTTTGATTGTTTCATGCCAATATTATACAACTTTCCCATACTTTTGGCAACTTTTTATATGATTTATTGGACTAACCTATTGATACAGTGCCTAGTGCTAGTTCTAGTTTTTTGCATGTTTTTAGTACCGCAAAAAATCCATATCAAACGAAGTCCAAACGCGATAAAATATTACGAAAAATTAGTTTGGAGTTTATGTGATTTTTGGTGGCCCACAGAGCCCACAACCCACTAGGGCGCGCCACAGGCCCCAGGCGCGCCCTGGTGTCTTGTGCCCTCCTCGAACATTGGTTGGAGCCCTTCTTCTGGTGCAAGGAATATAATTTATGGAAAAAATCATGTAAAAATTTCAGCGCAATCAAAGTTACGGATCTTCGAGAATTTAAGAAACTGTGAAGGGCCAGATCTGGGGAACGCGAAACAGAAGAGAATAGAGAGGGAGATCCAATCTCGTAGGGGCTCCCGCCCCTCTGCCGCCATGTATATGAAATTAGTAGAATATTGGCATGAAACAACCAAAAATTATAGATACGACGGAGACATATCAACGGGCTATGGAGATGCCCATCAATAGATATCAATGCGAGTGAGTAGGGATTGCCATGCAACGGATGCACTAGAGCTATAAGTATATGAAAGCTCAAAAATAAACTAAGTGGGTGTGCATCCAACTCGCTTGTTCACGAAGACCTAGGGCAATTTGAGGAAGAACATCATTGGAATATACAAGCCAAGTTCTATAATGAAAAATTCCCACTAGTGTATGAAAGTGACAAAATAGGAGACTCTCTACCATGAAGATCATGGTGCTACTTTGAAGCACAAGTGTGGAAAAAGTATAGTAGCATTGCCCCTTCTCTCTTTTCTCTCATTTTTTTATTTTGGGCTCTTTGGCCTCTTTTCTCTCTCTTTTCTTCTTCTTTTTTTCTTCGTCTGGAGTCTCATCCTGACTTGTGGGGGAATCATAGTCTCCACCATCCTTTCCTTACATGGGGCAATACTCTAATAATGATGATCATCACACTTTTATTTACTTACAACTCAAGAATTATAACTTGAAACTTAGAACAAAATATGACTCTATATGAATGCCTCATGCATATGAGAACAATATGACAATGATAGTGCGTGTCATAATAAATGGAACGGTGGAAGTTGCATGATAATATATCTCGGAATGGCTACGGAAATGACATAATAGGTAGGTATGGTGGCTGTTTTGAGGAAGGTATATGGTGGGTGTAATGCACCAGCGAGAATTGCACGGTACTAGAGAGGCTAGCAATGATGTAAGGGTGAGAGTGCGTGTAATCCATGGACTCAACATTAGTCATAAATAACTCACATACTTATTTCAAAAGTCTAGAAGCTATCAAAACAAAGTACTACACGCATGCCCCTACGGGGATAGATTGGTAGGAAAAGACCATCGCCCGTCCTCGACCGCCACTCATAAGGAAGACAATCAATAAATAAATCATGCTCCCACTTCATCACATAACGATTCACCATACGTGCATGCTACGGAATCACAAACCTTAACAGAAGTATTTCTACCAATCCACAATTACTCACTAGCATGAATCTAATATCACAATCTTTATATCTCAAAACAATCATAAGGAATCAAACTTCTCATAGTATTCAATGCACTTTATATGAAAGTTTTTATTATATCCCTCTTGGATGCCCATCATATCAGGACTAAATTCATAACGAAAGCAAATTACCATGTTGTTTAGAGACTCTCAAAAAAATATAAGTGAAGCAAGAGAGTTCAACAATTTCTATAAAATAAAGCCACCACCGTGCTCTAAAAAGATATAAGTGAAGCACTAGAGCATATAGCCTAGCTCAAAAGATATAAGTGAAGCACATAGAGTATTCGAATAAATTCACGATTAAGCATGTCCCTCTCAAAAGGTGTGTACAGCAAGGATGATTGTGGCAAACAAAAAAAAGGAAAGACTCATAGCATACAAGACACTCCAAGCAAAACACATATCATGTGGTGAATAAAAATATAGCCCCAAGTAAATTTACCAACGGATTGAAGACGAAAGAGGGGATGCCTTCCAGGGAGCTTAGGCTCTTGGTTGTCCCTGAATATTACCTTGGGGTGCCTTGGGCATCCCCAAGCTTAGGCTCTTGCCACTCCTTATTCGATAGTCCATCATATCCTTACCCAAAACTTAAAAACTTCACAACACAAAACTCAACAGAAAACTCATGAGATCCGTTAGTATAAGAAAATAAATCACCACTTTTGGTACTGTTGTGAACTCATTCTTTATTTATATTGGTGTAATATCTACTGTATTCCAACTTCTCCATGGTTCATACCCCTCGATACTACCCATAGATTCATCAAAATAAGCAAACAACACATAGAAAACAGAATCTCTCAAAAACAGAACAACTTGTAGAAATCTTGAAACTTCGAATATTCCGTAACTCCAAAAATTCTAAAAAATTACGACAACCTGGGAAATTTGTATATCAATCTTTTTTAGAAAATGCAGAGCAAAATCATGCTTCTGTGATTTATGAAAATTATTTTACTAGGCACAAAAGTTTCTGTTTTTCAGCAAGATCAAATCAACTATCACTTAAGCTATCCCAAAGGTCTTACTTGGTTCAAACACTAATTAAAACATCAGAACACATATAAACAGAGGCTAGATGTTAAATTTATTAAAAACAGAAATAAAAAGTAAGAACAAAAATAAAATTGGGTTGCTTCCCAACAAGCGCTATTGTTTAACGCCCTTAGCCAGGCATAAAACATAGATCTAGGTATTGTCATCTTTGGTATGCAATCCATAAGTAGCTCTCATAATAGATTCGTAAGGTAACTTAATTTTCTTTCTTGGAAAGTGTTCCATGCCCTTCCTTAAGGGAAATTGAAATCTAATGTATCCTTCTTTCATATCAATAATTGCACCAATCGTTCTAAGGAAAGGTCTACCAAGAATAATAGGACATGTAGGATTGCAATCTATATGAAGAACAATGAAATCTACGGCCACAGAATTCCTATTTTCAACAATAAGAACATTATTAATTCTTCCCATAGGTTTGTTTATAGTGGAATCCTCTAGATGCAAATTTAAAGAACAATCATCAAATTCGCGGAAACCTAACACATTACATAAAGTTTTTGGAATCGTGGAAATGCTAGCACCCAAATCACACAAAGCAAGGCACTCATAATCTTTAATTTTAATCTTGATAGTAGGTTCCCACTCACCATAAATCTTTCTAGGGATAGAAACTTCCAACTCAAGTTTTTCTTCAAAAGATTTCATCATAGCATTAACGATATGTTTAGTAAAAGCTTTATTTTGATTATAAGCATCAGGAGAATTCAACATGGATTGCAACAAGGAAATACAATCTATCAAAGAACAATTATCATAATTAAAATCCTTGAAATCCAAAAGAGTGTTCACCGCTACTTAAAGTTTTGACCTCTTCAATCCCACTTTTATCAATTTTTGCATTAAGATCTATAAACTCCAAATCATTGGGACGCCTTTTAACTAAAGTTGACTCATCTCCAGTCCCATCTTTATCAAGAACTATATTAGAAAACAAAGATTCAATAGGAGTCACCTCAATCACTTTAAGATCTTCATCATTATTTAAAGACTCTGGTTTAGCGGCCATCTTATTTACCAAAGTAGCTTCATTATCAAAAATCTGGCCTACTAAATTTTCAAGGTGAGCAAAACTGAGATTTCAAACCATAAAATTCCTTAGACATGTCATCAAGCACCTTATCAATATACCCCATCATAGTTTTTTGTTCTTTAATCTCGGTCCTAAAGAAATTATTATGCTCAAATTGTAGTGACATAAAACTTCTAATATTATTTTCAATCTCTTCCAACTTCCTATAATAAGGATCAAAACACTTGGGTTCAGCCATACGGAAAATCAAGAAATCTAGCACACAAGCAAAAAAAAAAAGAAGACGAAAATACGAACGGAAAAAGGGCGAATAAAAAGCCAAATCTTTTTGTATTTTTTAAAATCGTCTTAGAAGTGGGGGAGAGGAAAAAGAGATGCAAATGGCAAATAATGTGATGCAAGAGATGAGAGTTTTTGATGGGTACTTGGTAGGCTTGATGTAGAACCTCCGTGACAACGGCGCCAGAAACTCTTCGTGCTACTTCTTGATCTTGCGTTGGTTTTTCCCTTGAAGAGGAAAGGGTGATGCAGCAAAGTAGAGATAAGTATTTCCCTCATTTAGATAACCAAGGTATCAATCCAGTAGGAGGCACAAGCAAGTCCCCAATATAGGCACCCACACAAACAATCAAACACTTGCACCCAACGTGATAAAGGGGTTGTCAATCCCTTCATGGTTAACTGCAATGGTGAGATCTGATAGAGATAGATATAAAAGATTTCTAAAATGCAAAACAAAATAATAGTAAATAAATTGCAGCAAGGTATTTTTGGGTTTTTTGTTTATAGGTCTTGAAAATATATGATGTAAAATAGACCTGGGGGCCATAGGTTTCACTAGAGGCTTCTCTCTTGAAGGAAAATAATATGGTGGGTGAACAAATTACTGTCGAGCAATTGATAGAAAAGAACAAAGTTATGAAGATATCCAATGCAATGATTATACATATAGGCATCACGTACGTGTCAAGTAGACCGAAACGATTCTGCATCTACTACTATACATATAGTATTGAAACGATTCTGATACTATTACTAGTATTAAGTTCATAAGAATGGAGTAATGCATTAAGTAAGATGACATGATGTAGAGGGATAAACTCAAGAAATATGATGAAAACCCCATCTTGTTATCCTCGATGGAACCAATGCAATACCTGTCTCGCTGCCCCTACTTTGTCACTGGGTGAAATCACGCAAGATTGAACCCAAAGCTAAGCACCTCTCCCATTGCAAGAAAAGCTAATCTAGTTGGCTAAACCAAACCGATAATACGAAGAGAAATATGAAGATATTAAATCATGCATATAAGAATTTAGAGAAGATTCAAATAATATTCATAGATAAGCTGATCATAAATCTACAATTCATCGGATCTCGACAAACACAACGCAAAAGAAGATTACATCAGATAGGTCTCCAAGAACATGAAGGAGAACATTGTATTGAAGATCAAAGAGAGAGAAGCCATCTAGCTACTAGCAATGGACCCGTAGGTCTATGGTAAACTCCTCACGCTTCATCGAAAGGGCAACAGAGTTGATGTAGATGCCCTCCGTGATCGATTCCCCCTCCGTCAAATCACCGAAATAGGCCCCAAGATGGGATATCACGGGAACAGAGGCTTGTGGCGGCGGAAAAGTATTTTCGTGGCTCTTTTTGATGGTTTGGGAATATTTCTGAATTTATAGAGTTGAGAAGGAGGTCGTGGGACTCTCGAGGGGACCACAAGCCAGGGAGCCCCCCCCTAGGGCGCGCCCTGGCAGCTTGTCACCTCCTTGGGACTCTTTTGACTTGGACTCCAAGTTTCGTGGGTGTCTTCTGGTCCAAGAAAATAATCGTGAAAGTATTATTCTGTTTGGACTTCGTTTGATGTTCCTTTTATGTAAAACTCTAAACAAGGAAAAAAACAGAAACTGGCACTGGGCTCTAGGTTAATAGGTTAGTCCCAAAAATAATATAAAATAGCATATTAATGCATACAAAACATCCAAAATAGATAATATAATAGCATGGAACAATCAAAAATTATACGTACGTTGGAGACGTATCAACGGGCCAGATACCAGAGAGACTACAACAGACAGGTAGGTTTATCCTAGCTCACTGTAAGCCGGCTCTCACGTGAAATAAGCCGCCATTTTAACCTTGACGAGTTCAGGGTCTTTAAAAGATTAACTTTCAAGAGTACGACGGGTCACCTGGCGGAGTAACAAGTTGTAAACAGGCTGGTTTAACCTAGTCATGGCATGAAAGCCGGTCAAAATTGGTTATACGCTAATACTCATTAAGTAAGAAGCCCCCAAACGACCTATAACACGACATAAAAGCCGATCAAAATGGTTATATGCTATGCTCATAGAGCTGTAAGCCCCCATGTGACCTAACATGACATAAAAGCCGATCAAGAGGGTTATACGCTATGCTCATGGAGTAGGAAGCCCCCAAATGACCTTGTGACGAATCAACAATGACTCTTGCTCAGAAATTTTGAGATGAAACGACAGAGGCCCCGAAATTCAGGGATGCCGGCTTTATTATTATAAAAAAGGTATCTACATCAATGAAGGCATATACAATGATGAGAGCCAATATCTCAAGTGTAGTAAGGCCGAAGATGAGCAACGTTCCATAGTTTGTTGGTCTCCTGCTCAGAGGTGTGTGATTTCTTGCGCTCACGTATATCAATTAGATAATATGATCCATTATTAAGATTCTTGCTAATCACAAAAGGTCCTTCCCAACGAGGCGAAAGCTTATGCATCCCTGTCTGGTCTTGAATCAAACAGAGCACTAAGTCGCCCTCCTGAAAGGTCCGACTTCGAATCTACGGCTGTGATAGCGACGTAGGTCTTGCTGATATATCGCTTAACGAGCCACCGCAAGGTTAAACTCTTCATACAAAGCATCGAGTGCATTCTGATGTGCGGTCTCATTATCAGCTTCAACGTAAGCCGCCACTCTTGGCAAGTTATGATGGATATCGCTGGGGAGAACCGCCTCTGCGCCATAAACCATGAAGAAAGGCATATAGCCTGTTGATCTGTTGGGGGTAGTTCTTATACTCCAAAGTACTGAAGGAAGCTCTCCAACCCAACAACCCGGCGTTCGCTCCAAAGGAACCATAAGCCGAGGCTTTATACCTCTCAAAATTTCTTGATTAGCCTGTTCCGCTTAATCATTATACCGTGGATGAGCCACTTAAGAAACGTCAAGCCAGATATGTTCTCTTTGAGAACTCCTTCATAGATCCTTTGGATTGATTAGTGCCATTATCAGTGATAATACTATGAGGATAACCAAAGTGGAAGATCAGCTTTTTGAAAAACTAAACTGTAGCCGTCGCATCACACTTGCTAACTGGCTCTGCCTCAACCCACTTGGTAAAATTTTCAACCGCCACCAAAAGGTGGGTCTTCTTATCCTTAGACCTCTTGAACGGTTCAACCATATCAAGCCCCCAGACTGCAAACGGTCAAGTTATTGGAATCATCTGCAATTCCTGAGCCGACACATGAGCTCGTCTGGAGAATTTCTGACACCCGTCACACTTGCTAACAATATCTTTTGCATCATCATGAGCTATTAACCAGTAAAACCCACGACGAAAAGCTCTGATGCCACTGTTGGGGAATGTTGCAGAAAATTAAAATTTTTCTTACGGTTTCACCAAGATCCATCTATGAGTTCATCTAAGCAACGAGTCAAGGGAGATGCATCTACATACCACTTTGTAGATCGCGAGCGGAAGCGTTCAAAAGAACGGGGTTGAAGTAGTCGTTCTCGTCGTGATCCTATCACCGGAGATCCTAGCGCCGAACGGACGGCACCTCCGCGTTCAACACACGTACGGAGCGGATGACGTCTCCTCCTTCTTGATCCAGCAAGGGGAAAGGAGAGGTTGATGATGATGGCTCCAGCAGCAGCACAACGGCGTGGTGGTGGTGGAGCAGCAGCACTCCGGCAGGGCTTCGCCAAGCGCGTGACGGAGGAGGAAGAGGTGTAGCAGGGGGAGGGGGCGCCAGGACTTCAGGGTGCGGCTGCCCCTCTGCCCCCTCCCTTTATATAGGCCCCCCCCGGGGGGGGGGGAGCCGGCCCTGGGAGATTCAATCTCCCAAGGGGGCGGCGGCCAAGGGGGAAGGAGTGCCCCCCAAGGCATGTGGTGCGCCCCTCCACCCTAGGGTTTGAACCCTAGGCGCAGGGGGTGGGCCTAGGGGGGTGCACCAGCCCACTATGGGCTGGCTCCCCTCCCACTTCAGCCCATGGGGCCCTCCAGGATGGGTGGCCCCACCCGGTGGACCCCCGGGACCCTTCCGGTGGTCCCGGTACAATACCGGGTGACCCCGAAACTTTCCCGATGGCCGAAATAGCACTTCCTATATATTATTCTTTACCTCCGAACCATTCCGAAACTCCTCATGACGTCCGGGATCTCATCCGGGACTCCGAATAACATTCGGTATACTGCATACTCATATTCATACAACCCTAGCGTCACCGAACCTTAAGTGTGTAGACCCTACGGGTTCAGGAGACACGTAGTCATGACCGAGACGGCTCTCGGGCAATAACCAACAGCGGGATCTGGATACCCATGTTGTCTCCCACATGCTCCTCGATGATCTCATCGGATGAACCACGATGTCGAGGATTAGAACAACCCCGTATACAATTCCCTTTGTCATTCGGTACGTTACATGCCCAAGACTCGATCGTCGGTATCCCAATACCTCGTTCAGTCTCGTTACCGGCAAGTCACTTTACTCGTACCGTAATGCATGATCCCGTGACCAAACACTTGGTCACTTTGAGCTCATTATGATGATGCATTACCGAGTGGGCCCAGAGATACCTCTCCGTCATACGGAGTGACAAATCCCAGTCTCGATCCGTGTCAACCCAACAGACACTTTCGGAGATACCTGTAGTGCACCTTTATAGTCACCCAGTTACGTTGTGACGTTTGGTACACCCAAAGCACTCCTACGGTATCCGGGAGTTACACGATCTCATGGTCTAAGGAAGAGATACTTGACATTGAAAAAGCTCTAGCAAAACGAACTACACGATCTTGTGCTATGCTTAGGATTGGGTCTTGTCCATCACATCATTCTCCTAATGATGTGATCCCGTTGTCAATGACATCTAATGTCCATAGTCAGGAACCATGACTATCTATTGACCAACGAGCTAGTCAACTAGAGGCTCACTAGGGACATATTGTGGTCTATGTATTCACACGTGTATTACGATTTCCGGATAATACAATTATAGCATGAATAAAAGACAATTATCATGAACAAGGAAATATAATAATAATGCTTTTATTATTGCCTCTAGGGCATATTTCCAACAGTCTCCCACTTGCACTAGAGTCAATAATCTAGTTACATTGTGATGAATCGAACACCCATAGAGTTTTGGTGTTGATCATGTTTTGCTCGCGAGAGAGGTTTAGTCAACGGATCTGCGACATTCAGATCCGTATGTACTTTGCAAATATCTATGTCTCCATCTTGAACATTTTCACGGATGGAGTCGAAACGACGCTTGATGTGCCTGGTCTTCTTGTGAAACCTGGGCTCCTTGGCAAGGGCAATAGCTCCAGTGTTGTCACAGAAGAGTTTGATCGGCCCCGACGCATTGGGTATGAGTCCTAGGTCGGTGATGAACTCCTTCACCCAAATTGCTTCATGCGCTGCCTTCGAGGCTGCCATGTACTCTGCTTCACATGTAGATCCCGCCACGACGCTCTGCTTGCAGCTGCACCAGCTTACTGCTCCACCATTCAACATATACACGTATCCGGTTTGTGACTTAGAGTCATCTAGATCTGTGTCGAAGCTAGCGTCGACGTAACCCTTTACGACGAGCTCTTCGTCACCTCCATAAATGAGAAACATGTCCTTCGTCCTTTTCAGGTACTTTAGGATATTCTTGACCGCTGTCCAGTGTTCCTTGCCAGGATTACTTTGGTACCTTCCTACCAAACTTACGGCAAGGTTTACATCAGGTCTGGTACACATCATGGCATACATAATAGATCCTATGGCTGAAGCATAGGGGATGACACTCATCTCTTCTTTATCACAATCTTCTTAGACTGATCCATTTTGAACTTCTTCAAAATCTTATCAAGGTATGTGCTTTGTGAAAGACCTATGAGGCGTCTCGATCTATCTCTATAGATCTTGATGCCTAATATATAACCAGCTTCTCCAAGGTCCTTCATTGAAAAACACTTATTCAAGTAGGCCTTAATGTTGTCCAAGAATTCTATATCATTTCCCATCAAAAGTATGTCATCTACATATAACATGAGAAATGCTACAGAGCTCCCACTCACTTTCTTGTAAACGCAGGCTTCTCCATAAGTCTGCATAAAGCCAAACGCTTTGATCATCTCATCAAAGCGAATGTTCCAACTCCGAGATGCTTGCACCAGCCCATAAATGGATCGTTGGAGCTTGCATACTTTGTTAGCATTCTTAGGATCGACAAAACCCTCCGGCTGCATCATATACAGTTCTTCCTTAAGATGCCCGTTAAGGAATGCCGTTTTGACGTCCATCTGCCATATCTCATAATCATAGTATGCGGCAATTGCTAACATGATTCGGACGGACTTAAGCTTCGCTACGGGAGAGAAAGTCTCATCGTAGTCAATCCCTTGAACTTGCCGATAACCCTTAGTGACAAGTCGAGCTTTATAGATGGTGACATTACCATCCGCGTCCGTCTTCTTCTTAAAGATCCATTTGTTTTCTATCGCTCGCCGATCATCGGGCAAGTCAGTCGAAGTCCATACTTTGTTTTCATACATGGATTCTATCTCGGATTTCATGGCTTCTAGCCATTTGTTGGAATCTGGGCCCGCCATCGCTTCTTCATAGTTCGAAGGTTCACCGTTGTCTAACAACATGATTTCCAGGACAGGGTTGCCGTACCACTCTGGTGCGGAACGTGTCCTTGTGGACCTACGAATTTCAGTAGCAACTTGATCTGAAGTACCTTGATCATCATCATTATTTTCCTCTTCAGTTGGTGTAGGCATCACAGGAACATTTTCCTGAGCTGCACTACTTTCCCGTTCAAGAGGTAGTACTTCATCGAGTTCTGCTTTCCTCCCACTTACTTCTTTCGAGAGAAACTCTTTTCCCAGAAAGGATCCGTTCTTGGAAACAAAGATCTTGCCCACGGATCTTAAGTAGAAGGTATACCCAATGGTTTCTTTAGGGTATCCTATGAAGACGCATTTTTCCGACTTGGGTTCGAGCTTTTCAGGTTGAAGTTTCTTGACATAAGCATCGCATCCCCAAACTTTTAGAAATGACAGCTTAGGTTTCTTCCCAAACCATAATTCATACGGTGTCGTCTCAACGGATTTAGACGGTGCCCTATTTAAAGTGAATGTAGCTGTCTCTAGAGTGTATCCCCAAAATGATAGCGGTAAATCGGTAAGAGACATCATAGATCGCACCATATCTAATAGAGCGCGATTACGACGTTTGGACACACCGTTTCGCTGAGGTGTTCCAGGCGGCATGAGTTGTGAAACGATTCCACATTTTCTTAAGTGTGTACCAAATTCGTGACTTAAATATTCTCCTCCATGATCCGATCGCAAGAATTTTATCTTTCGGTCACGTTGATTCTCTACTTCATTCTAAAATTCCTTGAACTTTTCAAAGGTCTTAGACTTGTGTTTCATCAAGTAGACATACCCATATCTACTCAAGTCATCTGTGAGAGTGAGAACATAACGATATCCTCCGCGAGACTCAACACTCATTGGACCGCACACATCGGTATGTATGATTTCCAACAAGTTGGTTGCTCGCTCCATTGTTCCAAAGAACGGACTCTTGGTCATTTTGCCCATGAGGCATGGTTCGCATGTGTCAAATGATTCATAATCGAGAGACTCTAAAAGTCCATTAGCATGGAGCTTCTTCATGCGCTTGACACCAATGTGACCAAGGTGGCAGTGCCACAAGTATGTGGGACTATCGTTATCAACTTTACATCTTTTGGTATTCACGCTATGAATATGTGTAACACTACGTTCGAGATTCATTAAGAATAATCCATTGACCATCGGGGCATGACCATAAAACATATCTCTCATATAAATAGAACAACCATTATTCTCGGATTTAAATGAGTAGCCATCTCGTATCAAACGAGATCCAGATACAATGTTCATACTCAAACTTGGCACCAAATAACAATTATTAAGGTTCAAAACTAATCTCGTAGGTAAATGTAGAGGTAGCGTGCCGACGGCGATCACATCGACTCTGGAACCATTCCCGACGCGCATCGTCACCTCGTCCTTCGCCAGTCTCCGCTTATTCCGCAGCTCCTGCTGTGAGTTACAAATATGAGCAATGGCACCGGTATCAAATACCCATGAGTTACTACGAGTACTGGTAAGGTACACATCAATTACATGTATATCAAATATACCTTTGGTGTTGCCGGCCTTCTTATCCGCTAAGTATTTGGGGTAGTTCCGCTTCCAGTGACCCTTCCCTTTGCAGTAAAAGCACTCAGTCTCAGGCTTGGGTCCATTCTTTGACTTCTTCCCGACAACTGGCTTACCGGGCGCGGCAACATCTTTGCCGTCCTTCTTGAAGTTCTTCTTACCCTTGCCCTTCTTGAACTTAGTGGTCTTATTGACCATCAACACTTGATGTTCTTTCTTGATTTCAACCTCTGCTGACTTCAGCATTGAAAATACTTCAGGAATGGTCTTCACCATCCCCTGCATATTGTAGTTCATCACAAAGCTCT
The DNA here is from genome assembly GCF_002162155.2 of Triticum dicoccoides. Classification (NCBI taxonomy): domain Eukaryota; kingdom Viridiplantae; phylum Streptophyta; class Magnoliopsida; order Poales; family Poaceae; genus Triticum; species Triticum dicoccoides. Next base: position 62,721,576 of record NC_041387.1, on the reverse strand, counting down.
TGTAGCTTGGTGGGAGCGACTGAAGGATTCTGTCAATGACCGCCTCATCCGGGAGGTTAATGTCCAGCTGGGACAGACGGTTGTGCAACCCAGACATTTTGAGTATGTGCTCACTGACAGAACTATTTTCCTCCATCTTACAACTATAGAACTTGTCGGAAACTTCATATCTCTCGACCCGGGAATGAGCTTGGAAAACTAGTTTCAGCTCCTCGAACATCTCATATGCTCCGTGTTACTCAAAACGCTTTTGGAGCCCCGGTTCTAAGCTGTAAAGCATGCCGCACTGAACGAGGGAGTAATCATCAGCACGAGACTGCCAAGCATTCATAATGTCTTGGTTCTTTGGGACGGGAGCGTCACCTAGCGGTCCTTCTAGGACATATTGTTTCCTGGCAGCTATGAGGATGATCCTCAGGTTCCGGACCCAGTCCGTATAGTTGCTGCCATCATCTTTCAGCTTGGTTTTCTCTAGGAACGCGTTGAAGTTCATGTTGACATGAGCGTTGGCCATTTGATCTACAAGACATATTATGCAAAAAGTTTTAGACTAAGTTCATGATAATTAAGTTCATCTAATCAAATTATTTTAATGAACTCCCACTCAGATTAGACATCCCTCTAGTCATCTAAGTGTTACACGATCCGAGTCGACTAGGCCGTGTCCGATCATCAAGTGAGATGGACTAGTCATCATCGGTGAACATTCTCATGTTGATCGTATCTTCCATACGACTCGTGTTCGACCTTTCGGTCTCCGTGTTCCGAGGCCATGTCTGTACATGCTAGGCTCGTCAAGTTAACCCTAAGTGTTTTGCATGTGTAAAACTGTCTTACACCCGTTGTATGTGAACGTAAGGATCTATCACACCCCATCATCACGTGGTGCTTCGAAACGACGAACTTTAGCAACGGTGCACAATTAGGGGAGAACACTTCTTGAAATTTTTGTAAGGGATCATCTTATTTACTACCGTCGTTCTAAGTAAACAAGATTGATAAAACATAATAAACATCACATGCAATTATATAGTAGTGACATGATATGGCCAATATCATATAGCTCCTTCGATCTCCATCTTCGGGGCTCCATGATCATCTTCGTCACCGGCATGACACCATGATGTCCATCATCATGATCTCCATCATTGTGTCTTCATGAAGTTGTCACGCCAACGACTACTTCTACTTCTATTGCTAACGCGTTTAGCAATAAAGTAAAGTAATTTACATGGCGTTCTTCAATGACACGCAGGTCATACAAAAAATAAAGATAACTCCTATGGCTCCTGCCGGTTGTCATACTCATCGACATGCAAGTCGTGATTCCTATTACAAGAACATGATCTCATACATCACAATATATCATTCATCATTCATCACAACTTCTGGCCATATCACATCACATGACAATTGCTGCAAAAACAAGTTAGACGTCCTCTAATTGTTGTTGCATCTTTTACGTGGCTGCAATTGGGTTCTAGCAAGAACGTTTTCTTACCTACGAATAACCACAACATGATTTTGTCAACTTCTATTTACCCTTCATAAGGACCCTTTTCATCGAATCCGCTGCAACTAAAGTGGGAGAGACAGACACCCGCCAGCCACCTTATGCAACTAGTGCATGTCAGTCGGTGGAACCGGTCTCACGTAAGCGTACGTGTAAGGTTGGTCCGGGCCGCTTCATCCCACAATACCGCTGAAGCAAGATAAGACTAGTAGCGGAAAGCAAGTTGACAAGATCTACGCCCACAACAAAATTGTGTTCTACTCGTGCAATAGAGAACTACGCATAGACCTAGCTCTGATGCCACTGTTGGGGAACGTTGCAGAAAATTAAATTTTTTCCTACGGTTTCACCAAGATCCATCTGTGAGTTCATCTAAGCAACGAGTCAAGGGAGATGCATCTACATACCACTTTGTAGATCGCGAGCGGAAGCGTTCAAAAGAACGGGGTTGAAGTAGTCGTTCTCGTCGTGATCCTATCACCGGAGATCCTAGCGCTGAACGGACGGCACCTCTGCGTTCAACACACGTACGGAGCGGATGACGTCTCCTCCTTCTTGATCCAGCAAGGGGAAAGGAGAGGCTGATGATGATGGCTCCAGTAGCAGCACAACGGCGTGGTGGTGGTGGAGCAGCAGCACTCCGGCAGGGCTTCGCCAAGCGCGTGACGGAGGAGGAAGAGGTGTAGCAGGGGGAGGGGGCGCCAGGACTTCAGGGCGCGGCTGCCCCTCTCCCCCTCCCTTTATATAGGCCCCCAGGGGGGCGCCGGCCCTGGGAGATTCAATCTCCCAAGGGGGCGGCGGCCAAGGGGGAAGGAGTACCCCCCAAGGCATGTGGTGCGCCCCCCCCCACCCTAGGGTTTCAACCCTAGGCGCAGGGGGTGGGCCTAGGGGGGCGCACCAGCCCACTATGGGCTGGCTCCCCTCCCACTTCAGCCCATGGGGCCCTCCGGGATGGGTGGCCCCACCCGGTGGACCCCCGGGACCCTTTCGGTGGTCCCGGTACAATACCGGGTGACCCCGAAACTTTCCCGATGGCCGAAATACCACTTCCTATATATTATTCTTTACCTCCGGACCATTCCGAAACTCCTCGTGACGTCCGGGATCTCATCGGGGACTCCGAATAACATTCGGTATACCACATACTCATATTCATACAACCCTAGCGTCACTGAACCTTAAGTGTGTAGACCCTACGGGTTCGGGAGACACGTAGTCATGACCGAGACAGCTCTCGGGCAATAACCAACAGCGGGATCTAGATACCCATGTTGTCTCCCACATGCTCCTCGATGATCTCATCGGATGAACCACGATGTCGAGGATTAGAACAACCCCGTATACAATTCTCTTTGTCATTCGGTACGTTACATGCCCGAGACTCGATCGTCGGTATCCCAATACCTTGTTCAGTCTCGTTACCGGCAAGTCACTTTACTCGTACCATAATGCATGATCCCGTGACCAAACACTTGGTCACTTTGAGCTCATTATGATGATGCATTACCGAGTGGGCCCAGAGATACCTCTCCGTCATACGGAGTGACAAATCCCAGTCTCGATCCGTGTCAACCCAACAGACACTTTCGGAGATACCTGTAGTGCACCTTTATAGTCACCCAGTTACGTTGTGACGTTTGGTACAGCCAAAGCACTCCTACGGTATCCGGGAGTTACACGATCTCATGGTCTAAGGAAGAGATACTTGACATTGAAAAAGCTCTAGCAAAACGAACTACACGATCTTGTGCTATGCTTAGGATTGGGTCTTGTCCATCACACCATTCTCCTAATGATGTGATCCCGTTGTCAATGACATCTAATGTCCATAGTCAGGAAACCATGACTATCAGTTGACCAACGAGCTAGTCAACTAGAGGCTCACTAGGGACATATTGTGGTCTATGTATTCACACGTGTATTACGATTTCCGGATAATACAATTATAGCATGAATAAAAGACAATTATCATGAACAAGGAAATATAATAATAATGCTTTTATTATTGCCTCTAGGGCATATTTCCAACAAAGAACTCATATACTTATTGCAAAAATTTATTAGCCCTCGAAGCAAAGTACTACTACGCATGCCCCTAGGGGGATACATTGGTAGGAAAATACCATCGCTCATCCCCGACCGCCACTCATAAGGAAGACAATCAAAGAAACACCCCATGCTTCAAATTTATCACACAACGGTCACCATATGTGCATGCTACGGGGCTTGCAAACCTCAGCACAAGTGTCTCTACAATCCACAACCACCCACTAGCATGACTCTAATATCACCATCTTTATCTCGCAAAATGATTGCAAGGAATCAAACATATCATATTCAACGATCTACAAGTTTATGTAGGATTTTATGACAAACCATGTGAATGACCAATTCCTGTCATCTCTCTAAATTGATATAAATGAAGCAAGAGAGTTTAATTCTTTCTACAAAAGATATGCCCATGCTCTAACAAATATAAGTGAAGTAAAAGAGAATTCTACAAATGGCGGTTTTCTATGTGAAGAGAAACAGGCAATCCAAACTTCAAATGATATAAGTGAAGTACATGAAGCATTCTATAAAGCCATACTCAAAAGATTTAAGTGAAGTGCAATGAGCATTCTATAAATCAACCAAGGACTATCTCATACCCGCATGATGCACAAAATAAAAATGAAAACTAAATGCAAAAGACGCTCCAAGACTTGCACATATCGCATGAACTAAACGAATACGAAAACATACCGATACTTGTTGATGAAAGAGGGGATGCCTTCCGGGGCATCCCCAAGCTTAGATGCTTGAGTCTCCTTGAATATTTACTTGGGGTGCCTCGGGCATCCCAAATCTTGAGCTCTTGTCTCTCTTCCTTTTCCTCATATCGAGACATCCTCGATTAGACACTTCATCCACACAAAACTTCAAAAGAAAACTCGGTAAGATCCGTTAGTATAATAAAGCAAATCACCACTCTAAATACTGTTGCAAACCAATTCATATTTTGTTTTTGCATTGTGTCTACTGTAATATAACTTTTCCATGGCTTAATCCACTAATATAAATTGATAGATTCATCAAAACAAGCAAACTATGCATCAAAAACAGAATCTGTCAAAAACAGAACAGTCTGTAGCAATCTGAACATCCACCATACTTCTGGTACCCCAAAAATTCTACCAAAATTAGGAACAAAAGGTTGTATAGAAAGACAGTGCTAAAGGAATCAGAACCAATTGACATTCCAGTTAAAAATGTAAAATCACGCACTACAGCCAAAGTTTCTGTCCTGCATCGTACAAAGCAACAAGCATTGTAAACATCCTAAAGGCAAACCTTGGCACATTATTTTTATAATACAATGGAATTGCACAAGGGGATAATTATTTTTGTTGAAAAGTTTCTGTAATCAAGATTCACAAAGTTTCCGTGAGCATGAACAAAGTTCAAGGAGCTCTCCCACTTCAACAATGCTTGTCTTTCTTACTTTCACTTTCCTTTTTGAAAACTTTTTGAGTTCCCCTCTTTATTTTTTTGTTTTTAAACTATATGAAAGCACTCAACAGAAATAAATGACTCTCTAAAACTTCCGGGTTGTCTCCCTGGCAGCGCTTTCTTTAAAGCCATTGAGCTAGGCATATAGTGCTCAAGTAATGAATCCACCCGGATCCCAAGGTATATCAAAGCCAATTTTAATTAACAATGATTTGTAATTTAGTAGTGAGCACAAAGTAACATATATCAAGCAATGACGAAGTATAACTCTCTTCCTATGCATCGGAATGTCATAAAAGAACAATTATGCACACCAAGTAAAGGCCAATGCATAGTATAAACAGTTTCTTGCAATTTTATCATATTGGTAACATAGAGAGGTGGAGAAGTAGTTCCTCTCTCATAATAATTGCAAGTAGGAGAAGCAAGCACATGCATATTATATTCATCAAAATCATCATGTGCAATGGTAAAAGGCAACCCATCAATATAATCCTTAATAAGCACAAACTTCTCCGATATAGTGTACTTGGGAGAATTCAACAGGTGCAATAGCAACAATTTCATGTTTAACATAAGGAACTATAGCAAGTTCATCTCCATAATCATAATTCATATTAGCATCTTGGCCACAAGCATAGCAAGCATCATTAAAAAGGGATATTTCAAGAGAATCAACGGGATCATAGCAATCATCCTTCGGTAAGCACGAAGGGGAATTAAACAATGTATGAGTTGAAGAGTTACTCTCATTAGAAGGTGGGCACGGGTGATCAATCCGCTCTTCCTCCTTTTGTTCTTCGCTCTCCTCATCATCTTTTTCATCCAATGAGCTCATAGTTTCATCAATTTCTTCTTCCATAGCTTCCTGCAAAATATTAGTCTCTTTTTGGACAGCGGAGACTTTCTTAATAAATGCATTAATATAGTAATTATATTCATAATTTTCATAGCAATATATAAGTATAGCAAGATTTTCGGGCCTATAAACATCATCATCTAAAGCTTCATACTTTTCAAACAAAGATTCAATTTCATAAGCAGCCTTAAAAGCAACAAATTTTTCTATTTGTTCCACATCATAGTAATCATATATACCATTAGCATAAGAAGCTAAGGTTTCATTATCATTAAATTTGCACGAAAAGGGAAGGTGTGGAGCCTTCATCCTAGAGCAACAAGTAATATCATATCTCAAGCATAGATCCCGAGCATACCAACGCAACATAATAAATTGATCCCATAATAGTTTCCCTTTTTGTGTCGAGTGATGATCCCTAAAGTATTCACGTTGATCCAACGTGTCTCCCATTATAAAGTTGAATGGGGTTTTCTCAGGATTATCAAAGTAGTATATAATATCTTTCACATAATGAGAATCGAGGGTTTTAGGAGTTACCCCATCTCTATGAGTAGCAAGTACACCTAAGTTTTTTGGTATTTCATGTTCCATATCCATAACTGAAGATAGAAAACAACTAAGAACAACAAATAAAAATTACTTAGTTATAAAGAAAACAAGCACACACGATAATATTCACCCCACACGATAATATTCACCCCACACTATGACTCCCCGGCAACGGCGCCAGAAAAAGGTCTTGATAAGTCGCAAGTATTCGGGATAGTTGTAGCCTCTTTCGATAAGTAAGAGTGTAGAACCCAACGAGGAGCTAAAGGTAGAAAAAAACTCTCTCAAGTCCTATCGGCCACTGATACGACTCTACGCACGCTTGACGTTCGCTTTACCTAGAACAAGTATGAAACTAGAAGTACTTTGTAGGTGTTGTTGGATAGGTTTGCAAGATAATAAAGAACACGTAAATAAAAAGTAGGGGCTGTTTAGATAAAGATGCAATAAAGTAAATATAGTGAGTGTGGAAAAGTGGTGGTAGGAGTTGTGAAAGTGCCCCTAAGCAATTGACTACGTTACTAGACCGGTAATCACTATTGCAATTCTATTTGAGGGAGAGGCGTAAGCTAACATACTTTCTCTACTTGGATCATATGCACTTATGATTGGAACTCTAGCAAGCATCCGCAACTACTGAAGATCATTAAGGTAAAACCCAACCATAGCATTAAAGTATCAAGTCCCCTTTATCCCATACGCAAACAACCTACTTACTCGGGTCTGTGCTTCTGTCACTCACGCCACCCACCATAAGAAAATCATGAACATATTGCAAACCCTACAACGGGAATCCCTCACGCTTGCGCGACACGGAGGACAGAATAGGACAACACAAATAATAAAACATGCAATTCAAACCAATCATAGCAATTCATCAGTCACCGGTAGGACAATGAAAATCTACCCAGACATCATAGGATGGCAACACCTCGGACACCGTTTCACGTTGATTATTCCTATGGAAAATCCCAAATATTCCAAAATAATTCTCCATCCGTTTGTATCCCGTTTGGATTCCGTTTGATATTGGTTTTCTGCGAAACAGAAAACATGCAACAAACAGGAACTGGCACTGGGCACTGGATCAATATGTTAGTCCCAAAAAATAGTATAAAAAGTTGCCAAAAGTATATGAAAGTTGAAGAATATTGGCATGGAACAATCAAAAAATATGGATACGACGGAGACGTATCAGTACACCAAAGACACACTTGGCCGGGTTATGCATCATTTTGTAAACACGGAGATTGTCAAAAGTTTCCTTTAAATCATCCATAAGAGTCTCCTTCTTCCTTGACTTGACCATGATATCATCCACATAAGCATGAACATTACGCCCAATCTGACTGTGAAAACAATTCTGAAGACAACGCTGATAAGTCGCCTGTGCACTCTTGAGCCCAAAGGACATAGAAACATAGCAGAAAGCTCCAAAAGGTGTGATGAAGGACGTTTTCTCTTGGTATTTGACTACCATCTTGATCTGGTGATAACCAGAATAAGCATCCAAGAAGCATAAGCTCTCACAACCTACCGTTGCATCAATGATCTGGTCAATACGGGGGAGAGAAAAAGTATTAGCTGGATAAGCTTTGTTAAGATCTATGTAATCAACACACATCCGCCATGTGCCGTACTTCTTGAGTACAAGCACTGGGTTAGCCAACCACTCAGGGTGAAAAACTTCCATGATAAACCCAGCCGCTAAGAGTCGGGCCACTTCTTCTCCAATAGCCTTACGTCACTCTTCATTGAAACGATGGATGAACTACTTGACCGGCTTAAACTTAGGATCCACATTAAGAGTGTGCTCAGCGAATTCTGTTGGTACACCCGCATGTCAGAAGGTTTGGATGCAAAGATGTCCCGATTCTCACAGATGAAGTTGATGAGCGCGCTTTCCTATTAAGGATCCATGTTAGCCCCCAATGTGAATTGCTGAGATGAGTCACCAGGAAGAAAATCCACTTGCTTAGTATCATCAGCTTTAAACCTCAACAGGGGGTCCTGCTCAGTAGTGGGTTCAGAGGAGTCATATTAGCTGGGTCAACATTGTCCTTATAAAACTTCAGCTCTTCTGTGGTGCAGGCCTACACAGCATTGGCATCATCTCCTTCCTCACACTCCAAAGCGATTTTCCGATCACCATGGACCATAATTGTTCTTTTTCTCCCTGACATCTTAAGCTGTAAATAAACATAGCAAGGGCGAGCCATGAACTTAGCATAAGCCTACCGTCCAAATAAAGCATGATATGGACTCTTGATTTTGACCACTTCAAAGCACAACGTCTCTGCTCTATAGTCATATTCATCACCAAAGGTTACTTCCAAGGCAATATTTCACATGGGATAGACCGACTTACCTAGTACCACACCACAGAGGACTGTGGAGTACGTCTTAAGATCCTTGTTCGTTAAATTCATCCGTCAGAAAGTGTCGGAATATAAGATGTTGATACTGCTACCCCATCCATAAGCACCTTAGTGAACTTATAACCACCCACTTGAGGGGCTACCACTAATGCCAGATGACCTGGATTCTCAACCCGGGGCGGGTGATCCTCCCAACTCCACGTGATCGGATGCTATGACCAGCGCAGGTATTGGGTACTGCCGGTTCAATAGCACTAACTGCACGCTTATGAACCTTCTGATCTCGTTTGCAAAGACTTGTAGTAAAAACATGGTACTAGCCACCATTGATCTGCTTTGGATTACTCTGATATCCTGGCTGACTACCCTGCTGCTGTTTGCCCTGACCAGACTGTCGATTATGACCACCATGGTTACCTTGGCCTTGATAGCTAGAATTCAAGCCACCTCCACCAAATCCAGAGCCCTGAGAGATGGAACATGACCCGTAGGGTGGGCCATTGTCATTCCCATGATTCTGACCGAGACTGTAATTCCTGAACTCTTGCATAACCCAACAATCCTTCTAGGCATGAGTGGTCGGCTTGTCAGGAAAACTGTGCTTTGGAAATGGGTCGTTAAGTGCTGCCTCAAGACTAAAAGGTTTTTGCTTGCCATATGGCGTCTTACCATTACCATTGCGGCGCTGGTTCTTGTACCCAGTGTTGGTGTTAGCTACTAGATCTGACCCGCCATCGAGGTGTCTGCGCTTACCACCATTGCCCTGGTTGTTGCCATTATGCCCTGCCATATTCTGCTGCTGACCCTTACCATTGCCACTCTTCTTGCCCTTGTTGGATTTTTCATCATCACATCCAGGGTCCTTTGTGTTATCAGAGTTGACATATTTAATGCAAGCCGCCATGAGCTCACCCATGTCATTACAAAGACGCTTAAGCCGCCCAAGCTTCTGCTTAAGGGGGGTAAAGTGGTCGTTCTTCTCCAAAATCAGAACCTCCTGACCCGCCGCAATACTGTCAAATGAGTGAATAATAGCAGAGACCCATCAGACCCAATGATGGGCCGACTCATCTTCACGCTGTACGCAGTTATCAAGATAGATATTCATCAAAGGCTGCTTGCTTGTCCCTTTAAAAATTCTTAATGAACCGCGCTTTCAATCCTACCCATGAATTGATGGAATCAGGAGGCAATCCTTTTAACCATGTTTGAGCTGGCCCATCCAACATCAAAGTAAAATATTTGTCACATACAACATCATTGACATCCGACATCTCCATGGCTAACTCATAACTCTCAATCCAAGCCTCAGGGGGGAGATCAGCTGTGTAGTTAGGCACTTTACGAGGACCCTTGAAATCCTTAGGTAGACGTTCATTATGTATAGCTATTGCTAAGCACGGTACTCCAACCATCCTAGAGATCCTCCCAGCTCCCATCGAGGTTGAAGGGGTTACTGGAGGCTGCTGATAAGCCCCTAGTCGAGCCACCGCTGCCACCTCACAACAAGCTCTGGCCTCATCTATGATCACCCGAGCATTGACCAACAAGTTATCATCACGGGGAGGGTTATCATTACGGGGCGGGTTATTATCATGGGGCGGGTTATGATGCCGTTCGCTGCTGGAAATTGCTGGCGACTCAACGCGTCGGCTGTAACTTCGACTTTGCAGTGAGGTCGAATGAACACGATCACGGTTGTATGAGTAAGTCACCTGTTGCACAACAACTGTTCGAAGGAGTTTAACCGCGTTTCGGGTCTCCACCGCAACCGGCAACTCACCCTCGATCGGAATCGTCGCCAGCCGGGTTGCTGCCACTAACATGTTATCTACTAGGTTAGAATAGGGACCAGATGGTGTCAAAACTACTGAGGCAGGGTTTGATCCCTCCGCGGCGGGTCTGGCAGTTGAGGCTGAGCCGCCGCCCCGCTCCCTAGTGCCTTTGTAGCCCAAGTCGTACCTGGCGGGTTACTTGGTCCTGCCCCAGGCGTGTTAAAAAGGTTCCACGCCTCATACTGCAAAGGCAGGCGGGTTTGGTGTCTCCTATGAAGAACAACATTGGACGCATCCTGATCCAAACTTAAGTGAAAAGCTTCTGCCCTTATACGTTGTGATTCAGCATCTATCTGGGCCCACTCTGTCGCCATCCTGACATTCTCTGTGTTAAGATCTTCCTGGGCTTTGGCTACCTGGTCTCGCACCTTTGCAATCTCTGCATTGTGATGTGCCTGATTTGCCGATGTAACTTCTATAGCTAGCAACGTTGTCAAGGTACCCAAGAGTTCCGATAAAACCTGAGTTGGTGGCCTAACTGAGCCGCCAGCCCCTGCTGCCGCAACGATGGTTGATCCAGATGTTATAGTTGTAGTTGTTGATGAATTTTGAGCCGGCCCTATCCCGACCATGAAAATAGCAGTCCTGCATGACATCTCATAAGGGTCCGGAGTACTATTGCCGTCGGAATAGCCCCCAATCCCACCGTCTTGAAGCTGGTAAATTGACTCCATTTCTCCGGTTGAGGACTCATAAGCTGAGTAGATGGCAGTTGACGACCCACAAGTATAGGGGATCTACCATAGTCCTTTCGATAAGTAAGAGTGTAGAACCCAACAAGGAGCATAAGGAAATGACAAGCGGTTTTTAGCACGGTATTCTCTGCAAGCACTGAAATTATCGGTAATAGATAGTTTTGTGACAAGATAATTCGTAACGGGAAACAAGTAACAAGTGTAACTAAGGTGCAACAAGGTGTCCCAATCCTTTTTGTAGCAAAGGACAAGCCTAGATAAAATCTTATATAAAGCAAAGCGCTCCTGAGGACACACAGTAATTATTGTGAAGTTAGTTTCATCATGCTCATATGATTTGCGTTCGTTACTTTGATAATTTGATATGTGGGTGGATCGGTGCTTGGGTGTTGTCCTTAATTGGACAAGCCTCCCACTTATGATTAACCCCTCTCGCAAGCATCCACAACTATGAAACAAAAATTAAGATAAATCAAACTATAGCATGAAGCATATGGATCCAAATCAGCCCCTTACGAAGCAACCCATAAACTAGGGTTTAAGCTTCTGTCACTCTAGCAACCCATCATCTATGTATTACTTCCCAATGCCTTCCCGTAGGCCCAAATCATGGTGAAGTTTCATGTAGTCGACGTTCACATAACACCACTAGAGTAAATACAACATGCATCTCATCAAAATATCGAACAAATACCAAATTCACATGATTACTTATAACAAGACTTCTCCCATGTCCTCAGGAACAAACGTAACTACTCACAAAGCATATTCATGTTCAAAATCAGAGGAGTATCTAATAGCATAAAGGATCTAAACATATGATCTTCCACCGAATAAACCAACTAGCATTAACTACGAGGAGTAATCAACACTACTAGCAACCCACAGGTACCAATATGAGGTTTTGAGACAAAGATTGGATACAAGAGATGAACTAGGGTTTGAGAGGAGATGCAGCTGGTAAAGATGTTGATGGAGATTGACTCCCTCTCTATGAGAGAATCGTTGGTGATGATGATGGCTTCGATTTCTCCCTCCGGGAGGGAAGTTCCCCTGGCAGAACAGCTTCGCCGGAGCCCTAGATTGCTTCTTCCCAGGTTCCGTCTCGGGGGCGCTTCGTCCCAAAAGCTTCTCTATGATTTTTTCCAGGTCAAAACCCTCCATATAGCAGAAGATGGGCACCGGAGACCTGACAGGGGCCCACAAGCCATAGGAGCGCGCCCAGGGGATAGGCCCCCCCCAGGCTTGTGGCTGTAACACCCCAAAATTTGACCATGATTTTTTTATTAAAATTTTGCCAGGAAATTAAATTTTTATTTTTCTGGATTTATCCTTTGAGTTCAGAACAACTCTTTTCTTCTGAATTGTGGAGTTTTCCTCCAAAGTGAAAACTTTCAAAAAAAATGTTGGACTTGTATACCCTCTCAAGAAAAACATTTCTTTTAGCAGTAGAACTATTTCTATGATTATCTTCCCTGAGCTCTATTTCTGTTAAAAATGAGCTTTTATAAGAATTAGGGTCCCATTTGCACTACAACCCTTTCAAATACTCCTTTAAAAATTCCACCAAAATTTGGGGATGACATGTGAGGTTCCTAAATCACTTTTATGCAAAAACTTATGAATGTTTTTTGAAGAATTTGAGCAAATCATCCTCTTTTGCTCTCTGGTCCAGTTGGGTGTTTTGTACTACAACTCTATTTTATTCTTCTCCAATGCCCATGATCTTTCTCCTGCTTATAAACCACCCTACAAAACACATAAGTCCAGGAGAGTGGCCCCATTGGAGTATTTTTGGTCCATGAAATGATAGCCTTTAGTTTTTGTCCAGATTTGGTTTTCTCAAAAACTTGCACTAACAAGTTTCTGATCTTGACTAACTAACCTTGCCAACAGAGGGGCATAGAGCGTGATGGCATTTGGTCGAACGCCTGGCGTGCGTGCTCTGGGCGCGCACTGAGTCTCCGCGTCCCACCGCTGCCTCCCCGAGCTCGTTCTGGCCACTCCCCTCGCACAGCCAGCACGCCCGGCCCCTCCCTCGCCGCAGAGCCGCCCTGGCCCCCTCCTGGCGCCCTACAGCGCCACCGTCAGGTCGGCCATGGCAGCAAGCGGGCGGCCGCAGCAGCCCCTGCCATGGACGGCGCCGCCCGAGCCACACGCATGCGCCCGCTGCCCTCTGGAGCAGTCCGAGCTTATCCAAGAGCGTGTCCGCTAGCGCCCGTCGCCGCCACGCACCCCCTGCTGCAACAGAACGGCGGTTCGCCGGTGTTCTTATCCACGGCCGCGGGAACCGACCTCTCCGGACTATATATAGTCCCCGATCATGCCCAAGCTCGTCAGCAGCCTCATTCAAGCAGTAGGAAGCCCCCCTCCTCCCCAGTTGGCTAGAAGCCCTTCCCTTCCCCATCTCCGACAGGTTCATCCGCTGCCGCCCTCCGGTCCCGCTCGTCGCAAACAGAGCCTCCCTCATCCTTACATCACCACCGTTCGACTCCCCATGGCCTTGCGAAGCCGCCCAACCCCTCAAACACGACCGAGAGCCACCGTAGCCCAAATCCCCAATTCCTCCCGAAACCACCTCCGCCACAAAGCTCACCGCTGGTGACTCCCTTAGTCCCCGCCAGCCTGTCGACCACCGGGAGGACCGCCCTGGACTGGCGGATCCATCCCCACCCTCAAAACCCCGCGGGGAGCCGCCGTTCGCTGGCGTCAATCGCCGGAGCCCCGTCTCTGCTCGGACAGAGGAGGAAGGAGGCGGGGGCGACTGGTCAAACCTGACCAGTGGGCCCAAGGGACCCACTGCCAGTGACACGAGCCGGTTCATGCTGGATAAGTGAAAGCATAAAGTCTTGAGTACGCTTTCCCCCCCGAACCGTTTTCTTTTTTCAGTTTCTTTTTATTTATTAAAAACAGAATTTGACTGAAACTTTGACTGGCTATATCTTTTTAAATATAACTCCAAATGAATTGATTCTTCTTCTGTTGTTTCTCAAATTCGGTCTAGTTTATTTTCATATTTATTTGAAAAAAATTCAGACAACTTTTTTGTACCATTTTGAAACTATGTGTTAATTTCAAAATTTTCAAAATAGGATTTTTGAAGGAGAAGGCAGCTTTCAAAAATGCACCCACTTGCATTCTCTTGAAGGCAAGCATTCTGAACCCTGGCATAATATTGTTGTGTGTTGTTTGATACGGTTACAACACCACCCTAACCCGAAGAATTCGTTATTTTATGTGATGATATGATCATACTCGTGAGTGCAAAAATGAATATCCTTGCTGTTGGAAAATGGTTGTGCTTGTGATAGTAACCATCCTCGTATACCTTCATGCCTACTGGAAGGAAGCCGGGAAAGCCTCTGTCTTGGGTAGACACGAGCTTGTCCCTAGTTCCTCGTCAAGACGGTTGTGTCCGGTATGGCATGATGAGGTATGATGAGTGGTGATTCTGTCTGTTGATTGAAATATATTTGCTATGCTCATCATGCAGGGAATACTTAAACCTTCTGAGTCAACCATAGATCGAGTCTTGTTCCAGTAACCCCCATACTTGTTTCGTACTACCACTTGTCCCTGCCATAGGTAGGGTACAGTTCAGTAAGTTTTCAACCCCTTTCTAGCACACACCGTACAGAGAGGCCATGGTGGAAGATACCGACTGCAGCCGATAGGCCTGCCACCTGGTCCGGGGGCATGGGTGTTTCCGGTTGTAGCCGAGGGGGGTAGCTCCCCTAGTTTGCGCGCGTTATAAATTTTGTGATCCCATGCTAATCGAGGTTGTAGCCTCCCCACTTAGAGTTTTGCTTAACGAGTGTCGTGGGTGATTCCAGACACCGATAAGTTAGACTGGTGTGTGCGGTCAGGTGTGTTTTCAATGAAAAGACCGTGGACGGAATTAGTCCTGATGGACTAACGGAATCCGTTACTCGTGGGTAAAGAGTACACCCTCTGCAGTCCATGGTTAAGGACTACAGTCTGAGTTGGGTCAAGTGTCGGTCTTAGTGTCGGTCTTCGGAGGAAAAACTACTAAACCAGAACATTGATTATGACCTGTGACATATGATGATTATGATTATTATTATTTTGGACTAACCGTTTATATTATTTGAATTATTGGGTATCCCTGGGACGGTTCTACCTCCTGGATATTCACTGTAATTATTCTCCTATAAGCCCTTTATGTGGTGTCGCTCAGACGCCCGACTGTGGCATGCTTGTTATTTAAATTACTTATAAGCCCTTTATGTGGTGTCGCTCAGACGCTCGACTGTGGCATGCTTGTTATTTAAATTACTTATAAGCCCTTTATGTGGTGTCGCTCAGATGCCCGACTGTGCCATGCTTGTTATTTAAATTATTTATAAGCCCTTTATGCGGCTCAGACGCCCGACTGTGGCATGCATTAAATTATTACCCTTTCGAGGCGTCGCTTTAGACACCCGATCAGTGCATTCTATTCCTACTCTACTATTGTATTTTCAAGTTATGAATAACCTGTTTGTGTGCATCATGGGTTTTATTTTTGTGACTGACCTTGTGATTATAAAATATTTCTGAGCATGATTATCATCTGATATATTATACCTGTGTTCACAATGTTTGCGAGTACATTCAAAGTACTCACTAGCTTGTTCCTGGCTATTGTCTTGGCCAGATTTCTTGCACGGAGAGGAGCGTTGCGATGACAGCCCTGGAGCCTATGCAATGATGATAGCAACCTCGCGAAGATAGGAGTTATCCTGGTCAGTTGTTCCTTCGGGAAATGGAGTCCCATAGACGATGATGAACCACAAACCGCTTCCGCCATCAGCCACTAGAAGCCTTGTGTTGTACTCATAGGCCAGAATGGTCTTGTACTACATATTATGTATTTTGCTTGGACTTTCTGTATCAAGTTGGTGTCTCATAAGCTAACAGTAATCCTGGGGCTGGTGAGCACATGGGCCATTTTCTGGGAAACTAATACCCGGAAAACCGGTCGTTACAACCTTGGTATCAGAGCCAGGATGACCATTGGCTAATCCTATCTTAGCCCCGTCAATAAACCTAGATTAACCAACCCACCAGACCTTAACCTAACCCCAGCCAAGCTTCTCGTGTAAGATAGCCATACGGTGACCCCGACACCTTCTGGCAGTCGGTGCCCAACCTATCAGCCTAGCCTGTCGATCATGCGCTAGTGACCGACACCTAAATTGTCCATTTCGTAAGCGTGCGAAGGAAGACTTCGTCCCCTTCTCCTATAAAAAGGACACGCTAGCCTCAACCCAGCACAACACAACCTCTTTCCCAAAACCGAGCTAAAATGCCTGGCCCCGTCGTGCACAATGAGACCACAACAACCAACCTTGGAGGTTTTGTGACCGAGCTCGCAAACCTCACCCGCTGTGCTTTTGCATTAGAAGAGCCCCCAGAATATGTTGTGTACCAAGGACCCATGAGCGGTGAAAGCCGTCAATTCTGGGCCACTGTGCACGTCTATGGTAGGGGTCTATCGCCCGAATGCCCCTATAGGTTCATCGGAAGGACGACTTCCTTTGAGCCACAAGCCATACAACTGGCTGCTCGAGAGGCTATAGTTCAACTCCGGCACTTGTCGCCCAGAGTTAACTATCGCTCGTTCTACTACCACCCCAGCCGTGACGGGTATGGTAGGCCACCCCAGGTTGTCAACGAAGATCACGAGACAGATCCTGCATTGTTGCATCTGGTGCGCTATGTAGGTGCACTAGAGGAACTGTTCGATTAAATCACCCTTGATCTGATCGCAGCTCGTGGATAACTGGCTCGCCGAGCCCCGACGAGAGGAGAAGATGAGCCCGACACCGACAACCCAGTCATGCTGTTCGGACAACCGATTGAGTCCTTGAGGTCTTCCCCAACCATCAACTAAAATACTTTGGTGTCCCCAGAAGTGCTTCGTTGCCTTTTGGGAACACGCTCCAACGGGATCGTAGCCAGCAACCCCCGCGATGGTCATCATCGCTACCCTGACCCTACAACCCCTCAACCCCATCTAGCTAACCCCGATGGTGAAACCCGTGGAGAAGCCTCGACGTCCACAAGGCATGCCCGCTTAGATACTAACGAGGTAGACTAAGTCACTCGAGTAGTACCAAGTCTCAATATGCCCACGCCCTGTAATTATGTGATCTTACATCGCCTTGAATAAACGCATCCTGCTTGTGTGCCTCTATTTTGAATAGTAGCCTTGCATAAATGTGTTAGCGTGCGGTTGCATTTTTTTCGGGCACAGCTACCAAAAACCAACCCCGACAACACCCACAGTAATGCGTCGCTTTTGTGAGATATGTGTATATGTAGTGTTGACCCCGACCCCATAGAGCAGAACCGACAAACTAGTTACTCTTCACCACGGTAAATAACCCAGCCCCAATGCTATATAAAAAGCCACCTCATGACCTTGCCAAGTACCCCTCACCTTGTGCACAACTCTCACAGCCATTTCTTTACCATGCCGAGCCCCAGCATTTATCTGAGAACTCCAGATGCAACCCCAGGTAGTTTTGTTAAAATTTTGTGGGACTTTACCTGCAGTACCATGAGTGCCATCCGTCCACCCCAGTACGAGTTACTCAAATCGAGGATCACACCTTCCACCTCGAAATATTGGGCAGTGGTGCACATCCCTCCCACAAACCCAAACCAAGACCCAACGGAAGTCTCTTTTGTGGGGAAATCTATGCCAACTCCGCATATGGCCATAGAAGCTGCTGCGTACGAAGCGCTTGCTCGCCTTCGATTCGCGGTACCCTATGCCAGCGAACGGGGGTATTATTACTTCCCGAGTTGTGCAACACCACGAGAAGTAGCATCTTTTCCCAGTGGACGAATCGAGAGAGACCCAGTGCTGGCAAACCTTGTCCAGTATGTCATCGCTCAAGAGCGTTTGACCCAACGAGTGATGGGTTATCTCCAGAGCCTCGCTGATTTAAATCCTCAGATCGCCATCGGCAGACTACTGAGGCCCGACCAGGAGAGACGCGTTCATCGACTAGTCAATCCGCTTCCTCCGATAGAGGAAGAGTGTGCCCCAATCCCAGAGACATTTTCTCAGGACCCTGTCCATTTACCGCTGTCATTGTAGATGTCACTACTATGTTTATTGTCTCAGTTTTTATTTATATGTTGCAATTTATGCGTGGTATCCAAAATTTGTGCGATGAATTAAATTTTTAGTTTCAATTAATGTGAGTGGTTTTTACTGCTGTTAATTTTTACTAACTGTTTTCACTCACGATAAATTCTGAAGTGAGATTTTTTCCCTGAGTTGTTGCGGCATATATCTCTTCACGACATAGATTTTTATGCACGCAGCACCACGACAGCAGACTCACAACCACCACCACTCGACCTCGTGCACTAATTGCAAATACACGTACACATGTTACAGTTGACTGATCACCTCTAAAGGAGGGATTAGTGGGTGACTGTTTGGTTGCAAAATTGCCCCAGCACACCGACAACAGTTAGGACCCGGCACCGCACTTAATCATCATGATCACCGCCACCGCGGAGAGCTAACACTCGAGTGGCCGCATTGCGATGATCATCGAAGATGATCACGCACAAGAGCACAGAGAACCCCAGCAACGCCGCCAACCCTCCGCACACCAGGATCACGTACCATTCCGGCATCACCTCCGCCATTAGAGCTTCGTTTCGAGCTCCTGCAAACAGAAATGGAGGAGAAGGAAGGATAGGGATAAGTGAGGGCAGGTGTGAGGAAGAAGAAAGGAGCACCTCCGTCGTTTTATAGCTCGAGATCGGTGTACGGTGGGCGAAGTCCACCAGCGCCGCTCGTCGCCCGATCGCCGGTGTTCGGAGGCGAATCCGCCAGCAGTGCCGAGAGCGCACTGGCCCGCGAGGTGAGTGCATGCTGCGCCGGCAGCTAGCACGCCACGCACTACCGCAGTACGGCCTAGATGCCCTACGCGCTAGGCATCACCGGTGGAGAAAGCGCGGGAGAGCACGCAAGAGAGAGGAAGAAGAAGAGACCGACAGTGGGCCCCGAGTCCAGCTGTCAGCCAGAGAGAGCACTGTGCTCTCGGGTATGACCAGCGTATTTTAGTAATTTAGAATTTTATTCTAATTTTTTTACTGTATCTAACAGTAGAATTTTCCGTAGATTTTTCCATGCAACACCAGTATTCCACACTGTAGTTTTACACCATTAATTGCCCAGTTACTATAGCCACGTTTTAATTGCATAAGTATGATGGTTATTTTGGTGATATTATTTTTGAAATAGTAGGAGTATGTTCTTTTCAAAACAGCCCTTAGCAAATCTCGAGGACGAGATTTTTCTTAAGGGGGGTAGTGTTGTAACACCCCAAAAATTTGACCATGATTTGTTTATTAAAATTTTGCCAGGAAATTAAATTTTTATTTTTCTGGATTTATCCTTTGAGTTCAGAACAACTCTTTTCTTCTGAATTGTGGAGTTTTCCTCCAAAGTGAAAACTTTCCAAAAAAATTGTTGGACTTGTATACCCTCTCAAGAAAAACATTTCTTTTAGCAGTAGAACTATTTCTATGATTATCTTCCCTGAGCTCTATTTCTGTTAAAAATAAGTTTTTATAAGATTTAGGGTCCCATTTGCACTACAACCTTTTCAAATACTCCGTCAAAAATTCCACCAAAATTTGGGGATGACATGTGAGGTTCCTAAATCACTTTTATGCAAAAACTTATGAATGTTCTTTGAAGAATTTGAGCAAATCATCCTCTTTTGCTCTCTGGTCCAGTTGGGTGTTTTGTACTACAACTCTATTTTATTCTTCTCCAATGCCCATGATCTTTCTCCTGCTCATAAACCACCCTACAAAACCCTTAAGTCCAGGAGAGTGGCCCCATTGGAGTATTTTTGGTCCATGAAATGATAGCCTTTAGTTTCTGTCCAGATTTGGTTTTCTCAAAAACTTGCACTAACAAGTTTCTAATCTTGACTAACTAACCTTGCCACCATCACCTACACCTAAAGAGACACTGATCTGGAGATTTTGCCCCCCCGCAAGAGATGCCTAGATGCCCTTGGCATTTCATCGAGCAGGTTAGGAGCATGGCCAGTTTTGGCATGCTTTTGGACTTGCATTATGAAGTTGCCCTAATGGCCTTACCAGCATGTCTACTAGCTCCCATATGATCTTTAGCCTAGCCCTATTTAGTTGTAGAGGCAACAGAGGGGCATAGGGCGCGATGGCATTTGGTCGAACGCCTGGCGTGCATGCTCTGGGCGCGCCCAGAGCGCACGTTTTGCACGCGCGCGCACCGAGTCGCCGCGTCCCACTGCCGCCTCCCCGCGCTCGTTCTGGCCACTCCCCTCACACAACCAGCATGCCCGACCCCTCCCTCGCCGCAGAGCCGCCCTGGCCTCCTCCTGGCGCCCTACAGCGCCGCCATCAGGTCGACCGTGGCAGCAAGCGAGCGGCTGCAGCAGCCCCTTCCATGGACGGCGCCGCCTGAGCCACACGCGTGCGCCAGCTGCCCTCTGGAGCAGCCCAAGCTTATCCAAGAGCGCGTCCTCTAGCGCCCATCACCGCCACGCACCCCCTGCTGCAACAGAACGGTGGTTCGCCGGCGTTCTTATCCACGGCCGCGGGAACCAACCTCTCCGGACTATATATAGCCCCCGATCATGGCCAAGCTCGTCAGTAGCCTCATTCGAGCAGTAGGAAGCCCCCTCCTCCCTAGTTGGCTAGAAGCCCTTCCCTTCCCCATCTCCGGCAGGTTCGGCCGCCGCTGCCCTCCGGTCCCGCTCGTCGCAAACAGAGCCTCCCTCATCCTTCCAGCACCACCGTTCGACTCCCCATGGCCTTGCGGAGCCGCCCAACCCCTCAAACACGATCGGGAGCCACTGTAGCCCAAATCCCCAATTCCTCCCGAAACCACCTCCGCCGCAGAGCTCGCCGCCGGTGACTCCCTTAGTCCCCACCAGCCTGTCGACCACCGGGAGGACCGCCCTGGACTGGCGGATCCATCCCCACCCTCAGAACCCCGCGGGGAGCCGCCGTTCGCCGGCGTCGATCGCCGGAACCCCGCCTCTGCTCGGGCAGAGGAGGAAGGAGGCGGGGTGACTGGTCAAACCTGACCAGTGGGCCCAAGGGACCCACTGTCAGTGACCACAAGCCCGTCCATGCTGGATAAGTGAAAGCGTAATGTCTCGAGTACTCTTTCCCCCCCGAACCATTTTTCTTTTTTTTTTCAGTTTTTATTTATTTATTAAAAACAAAATTTGACTGAAACTTTGACTGGCTATATCTTTTTAAATATAACTCCAAATGAATTGATTCTTCTTCTGTTGTTTCTCAAATTCTGTCTAGTTTATTTTCATATTTATTTGAAAAAATTTCAGACAACTTTTTTGTACCATTTTGAAACTATGTGTTAATTTCAAAATTTTCAAACAAGGATTTTTGAAGGAGAAGGAAGCTTTCAAAAATGCACCCCACTTGCATACTCTTGAAGGCAAGCATTCTGAACCCTGGCATAATATTGTTGTGTGTTGTTTGATACAGTTACAGCACCACCCTAACCCGAAGAATTCGTTATTTTATGTGATGATATGATCATACTCGTGAGTGAAAAAATGAATATCCTTGCTGTTGGAAAATGGTTGTGGTTGTGATAGTAATCATCCTCGTATACCTTCATGCCTACTGGAAGGAAGACGGGAAAGCCTTTGTCTTGGGTAGACACAAGCTTGTCCCTAGTTCCTCGTCAAGACGGCTGTGTCCGGTATGGCATGATGAGGTATGATGAGTGGTGATTCTGTCTGTTGATTGAAATATATTTGCTATGCTCATCATGTAGGGAATACTTAAACCTCCTGAGTCGACCGTAGATCGAGTCTTGTTCCAGTAACCCCCATACTTGTTTCGTACTACCACTTGTCCCTGCCATAGGTAGGGTACAGTTCAGTAAGTTTTCAACCCCTTTCTAGCACATACCGTACAGAGAGGCCATGGTGGAAGATACCGACTGCAGCCGGTAGGCCTGCCACCTGGTCCGGGGGCATGGGTGTTTCCGGTTTTAGCCGAGGGGGGTAGCTCCCCTAGTTTGCGCGCGTTATAAATTTTGTGATCCCATGCTAATCGAGGTTGTAGCCTCCCCACTTAGAGTTTTGCTTAACGAGTGTCGTGGGTGATTCCAGACACCGGTAAGTTAGACTGGTGTGTGCGGTCAGGTGTGTTTTCAATTAATAGACCATGGACGGGTTAGTCCTGATGGACTAACAGAATCCTTTACTCGTGGGTAAAGAGTACACCCTCTGCAGAGATTACATCTATTCGAATAGCCGTGTCCATGGTTATGGACTACTGTCTGAGTTGGGTCAAGTGTCAGTCTTAGTGTCGGTCTTCGAAGGAAAAACTACTAAACCAAAACATTGATTATGACCTGTGACATATGATGATTATGATTATTATTATTGTGGACTAATCGTTTATATTATTTGAATTATTGGGTATCCCTGGGACGGTTCTTCCTCGTGGATATTCACTGTAATTATTCTCTTATAAGCCCTTTATGTGGTGTCGTTCAGACGCCCGACTGTGGCATGCTTGTTATTTAAATTACTCATAAGCCCTTTATGTGGTGTTTCTCAGACGCCCGACTGTGGCATGCTTGTTATTTAAATTACTTATAAGCCCTTTATGTGGTGTCGCTCAAACGCCCGACTATGGCATGCTTGTTATTTAAATTACTTATAAGCCCTTTATGTGGTGTCGCTCAGACGCCCGACTGTGGCATGCTTGTTATTTAAATTATTTATAAGCCCTTTATACGGTGTCGCTCAGACGCCCAACTGTGGCATGCTTTAAATTATTACCCTTTCGAGGCGTCGCTTCAGACACCCGATCGGTGCATTCTATTCCTACTCTACTATTGTATTTTCAAGTTATGAATAACATGTCTGTGTGCATCATGGGTTTTATTTTTGTGACTAACGTTGTGATTATAAAATATTTCTGAGCATGATTATCATCTGATATATTATACCTGTGCTCACAATGTTTGCGAGTACATTCAAAGTACTCACTGGCTTGTCCCTGGCTATTGTCTTGGCCAGATTTCTTGCACGGAGAGGAGCATTGCGATGACAGCCCCGGAGCCTACGCAATGATGATAGCAGCCTCGCGAAGATAGGAGTTATCCTGGCAGCTGTTCCTGTGGGAAATGGAGTCCCATAGACGCTGATGAACCACAAACCGCTTCCGCCATCAGCCACTAGAAGCCTTGTGTTGTACTCATAGGCCAGAATGGTCTTGTACTACATATTATGTATTTTTATTAGAGTTTCTGTATCAAGTTGGTGTCTCATCAGCTAACAGTTATCCTGGGGCTAGTGAGCACAAGGGCCATTTTCTGGGAAATTAGTACCCAGAAAACCGGTCGTTACAGTGGCCTCCTGGTGGGTCCCCTCTAGTATTTTCTTCGCCCAATATTTTTTATATATTCCAAAATAATTAATTTTTAGTACTTTTGGAGTTGTGCAGAATAGGTCTATCAGATTTGCTCCTTTTCGGTCAAGAATTCCAGCTGTCGGCATTCTCCCTCTTCATGTAAATCTTGTAAAATAAGAGAGAAAAGGCATAAGTTTTGTACCATAATGTGAAATAACAATCTATAATGCAATAAATATTGATATAAAAGCATGATGCAAAATGGATGTATCAACTCCCCCAAGCTTAGACCTCGCTTGTCCTCAAGCGAAAACCGAAATCGATAAACATGTCAACATGTTTAGAGATAGAGGTGTCGATAAAATAAAATACGGACATGAGGGCATCATGATCATACTTAGAACAACAACATGTATTGTCCTATAATCCCTTATGCTAAGGTAACAATTCATTCATAAGGTGAAGTATGAATCAGAAACTTTTACCGAAAGCTAACAAACTATGGTCTTAGTCATTGAAACAATTGCAATTTATCATAACATCGGAAAGAGTCAATATAAGAGCTATTTAGCAAGTTCACATACTCAACTATCTTTTAATCTTTCACAATTGCTAACATTCACGCGGTACTAATGATCCAAATTCTCAGTTGGACACAAAGAAAGATAGGGGCTTATAGATTTTACTCCCAACCTTTTACCTCAAGGGTAATGTCAACAATAATACTTTATGATAACCTACATCCGAGTGGATGTATATATCTGGATCTTTCCCCAATATATAGTGTTTTCCAAAAAGAAAAGAAGTGTAAAAAGGAAAGGTGAAGATCACCATGACTCCTGTATAAGGGTAAAAGATAAAAGTAAAAGATAGGCCCATCGCAGAGGGAAGCAGAGGTTGTCATGCGCTTTTTGGTTGGATGCACAAAATCTTAATGCAAAGGAACGTTACTTTATATTGCCGCTTTTGATAAAGAACTTTATTATGCAATCCATCGCTTTTATTTCTTCCATATCACAAGTTCGTATAAAGTTTCTTTTCCTCACACTAAAAGATCATACATATTTAAAGAACATTTTTATTGCTTGCACCGATGACAACTTACTTGAAGGATCTTACTCAATCCATAGGTAGGTATGGTGGACTCTAATGGAAAAACTGGTTTAAGGGATATTTGGATGCACAAGTAGTATCTCTACTTGGTGCAAAAGATTTGGCTAGCATAAGAGGGAAGGCAAGCTCAACATGTTGGTGGATCCATGATAGTATAACTTCTATTCGGATATAAGAAAACATAACCCATTATGTTGTCTTCCTTGTCCAACATCAACCTTTTAGCATGTAATATTTTAAAGAGTGCTCACAATCACAAAAGATGTCCAAGATAATATATTTATATGTGAAACCTCTCTTTCTTTATTACATCCTATTAATTGCAACAATGACCAAAACTATGTTTATCAACTCACAGCAAATTTTATTCATCATACTTCTTATATGTGAAGTCATCACTCCCCATAAGATAATTATATAATCTTTTTATTTATTTTTATTCTTTATTTTCCCTCAAGACCATAGCAAGAAAACAAAGCTCTCAACTCAGAACTACTCTTTATTATATAACTCATAGACTCGATTACATAGATAGAACACAAAGCAAAGCTCAAAGGCTAGATCATACTAAAAAATTATTCTACTAAACCAAGATATAACCAAACGGATTGAACTAAAAAATGATAAAGTTAAAGATGTGATGGTGATACGATACCGGGGCACCTCCCCCAAGCTTGGCAGTTGCCAAGGGGAGTGCCCAAAGCCATGTATTTAGATCTCTTTCTTTGGAGGTGGTGATGATGGAGTTGTTGACGTTGTAGGCTTGTCCTCCGTCTTCCAAGGCATAAGATGATGAGTCCATGTTCCACCATCCCTTGACACTTGAAGACTTGTCGCTCCATTGCTTCGGGCCTTGCTCCACGCTTCCGGTCCTCTTTGGCCCTTCAACATTACGGAAGTGCAGCACCCCCTCACACTCTCAATGGTTTGAGGGTGTTGCAGCACCTCCGCAAGGTAGGGGTTGATGACCTTCTCGAAGAACTTGTCCTTCGGAGCTCTTCAGGATGTCATAGCAATCTAGATCTATCAGAAAAATAGCTCGAAACAAGAACAGATGATTTTGCCGTGGTATAGTGGTCAAAACCTTCAGGAGATTATATAATGAATTTTTACCGACCAAAATAAGTGTACTACAAGAAAATGGAGTCGAGAGGGCGCACGAGGTGGCCACAAGACAAGGAGACGCGCCCATGGGGAAGGGCGCACCCCCAAGGCTTATCGCCTCCTCGTGCACTTTTCAGACTACTTTTTATTTTTCTAAATTTTCAAATATTCCAAAACGGAGTAAAATTGCCATTGGAAAAGTTTTGGAGTCGTTTTACTTACCGTACCACATACCTATTCCTTTTTAGAGTCTGAAACATTTTGGTAAGTCTCCCTTATGTACTCCTCTGGCTTTGTGGTATTAATAATATTTGTCTCAACATTTATGGGAGTACCTAAGATATAATGTTTGATTCTTTGCCCATTTACCACCTTCGGTTTGGTGCCTTCGGCATTGTTGATATTGATGGCACCGAAATGATAGACCTCCTCGATAATGTAAGAACCTTCCCATTTAGAGAGAAGCTTTCCTGAAAAAATCTTAATCGAGAGCTGTATAGCAAAACATGATCACCTTGATCAAATTCAAGCTTTTGTATCATTTTTTCATGCCATCTTTTAACTTTTAAACAACTTGGCATTCTCATAGGCCTGGGTTCTCCATTCATCAAGAGAGCTAATGTCAAATAATCTCTTTTCGCCTGCTAGTTTGAAATCATAGTTGAGATCTTTAATTGCCCAATAAGCCTTATGTTCAAGTTCAAGAGGTAAGTGAAATGATTTTCCGTAAACCATTTTATACGGATACATACCCATAGGGTTTTTATAAGCAGTTCTATAAGCCCATAATGCCTCATCCAGTTTCTTAGACCAATTCTTTCTAGATCTATTAACAGTCTTTTGCAGGATCAATTTAATTTCTCGATTACTGAACTCTACTTGACCACTAGACTGAGGATGATAAGGAGATGCAATTCTATGGTTAACATCATACTTAGCAAGCAATTTACGGAAAACACCATGAATAAAGTGTGAACCACCATCAGTCATTAAATATCCAGGGACTCCAAACCTCAAGAAAATAACTTCTTTAAGCTTTTTAATGGAGGTGTTATGATCAACACTACTAGTTGGAATAGCTTCTACCCACTTAGTAACATAATCAATAGCAACCAAAATATGAGTATACCCATTAGAGGAAGGAAAGGGTCCCATATAATCAAATCCCCAAACATCAAATGGTTCAATAACAAGTGAATAATTCATAGGAATTTCCTGGCGTCTACTGATATTACCTATTCTCTGACATTCATCACAAGACAAGACATACTTACGAGCATCTTTGAAGACAGTAGGCCAATAAAAACGGATTATAATACCTTGTGTGCAGTTCTATCTCCAGCATGGTGTCCTCCATACGCTTTGGAGTGACACTTGGGTTGGATCTGCTCGTGTTCATGCTCAGGTACACAACGTCTAATAACACCATCTACTCCTTCTTTATAAAGGTGTGGGTCATCCCAAAAGTAATGTCTTAAATAATAGCAAAACTTTTTCTTTTGCTGGTATGTGAAACTAGGTGGTATAAATTTAGCAACAACATTAGCATAATCAACATACCATGGAGCATTACAAGAAGCATTTATGAAAGCTAATTGTTCATCAGGAAAACTATCATCAATAGGTAGTGGGTCATCAAGAATATTTTCTAACCTAGACAAGTTGTCTGCTACGGGGTTCTCAGCTCCCTATCTATCAATAATATGCAAATCAAATTCTTGTAAAAAGAGAACCCATCTAATAAGTCTAAGTTTAGCATCTTTGTTTTCCATAAGATATTTAATAGCAACACGATGAGTGTGAACAGTTACTTAAGAATCAACAATATAATATCTGAACTTATCACAAGCAAAGACAACTGCTAAAAATTCTTTTTTAGTAGTACCATAATTTCTTTGAGCACTATCTAGAGTTTTACTAGCATAATGAATGACATTTAATTTCTTATCAACTCTTTCTCTTAGAACAACACCAACAGCATAATCAGTAGCATCACAATAATTTCAAAGGGTAGATTCCAATAAGGTGGTTGAACAATAGGTGCAGAAATTAAGGCTTTCTTAAGGATTTCAAATGCTTCTACACAATCATCATCAAAAACAAATGGAACATCTTTTTGCAAGTGATTAGTGAGAGGCCTAGAAATTTTAGAGAAGTCTTTAGTAGACCTCCTATAGAAACCAACATGACCAAGGAAACTTCTTATACCTTTGATATCTTTAGGGGACAACATTTTTTCAATAGCATCAACTTTAGATTTATCAACTTCAATACCTCTTTCAGAAATTTTATGCCCTAAGACAATACCTTCATTAACCATAAAGTGGCACTTCGCCCAATTCAAGACAAGATTAGTTTCTTCACATCTCTACAAAACTCGATCAAGGTTGCTCAAGCAATCATCATAAGAAGTTACATAAACGGAGAAATCATCCATGAAAACCTCAACAATCTCACAAAAGTCAGAGAATATAGCAGTCATACATCTTTGTAAGGTGGCTGGTGTCGTGGTTCTAAGCCTGACAGTAGAGTGGGGGTAGGTATGGAGAGGCAAGGTCCTAGCTATGGAGAGGTTGTAAACACAGGGGATGTACGAGTTCAGGCCCTTCTCGGAAGAAGTAATAGCCCTACGTCTCGGAGCCCGGAGGCGGTCGAGTGGATTATGAGTATATGAGTTACAAGGTGCCGAACCCCTCTGCCTGTGGAGGGGGGTGGCTTATATAGAGTGCGCCAGGACCCCAGCCAACCCACGCAGGAGAGGGTTTAAGGTGAGTTAAGTCTGGGGCGTTACTGGTAACGTCCCACATAAAGTGCCTTTACCATCATAAAGTCTACTTGATTACAGGCCGTTGCAGTGCAGAGTGCCTCTTGACCTTCTGGTGGTCGAGTGAGTCTTCGTGGTCGAGTCCTTCAAGTCAGTCGAGTGAGTCCCTCGTTGGTCGACTGGAAGGCGACCTCTTCTAAGGGTGTCCTTGGGTAAGGTACTTAGATCAGGTTCGTGACCCTACCCTAGGTATATGACCCCATCATTAGCCCCCGAATGGATCAAGGCTTCGAGTGAGGAAGGAGTTGATGTCGTTTCCGATTAACCTTTGCGCTCTAGTCGTGCATTGTTCTGGACCAAAGAATCTCTTCGTCGATGGTGAGCAACTTGTCTTT
The DNA here is from genome assembly GCF_002162155.2 of Triticum dicoccoides. Lineage (NCBI taxonomy): Eukaryota > Viridiplantae > Streptophyta > Magnoliopsida > Poales > Poaceae > Triticum > Triticum dicoccoides. The sequence continues at coordinate 62,692,447 of NC_041387.1, read as the reverse complement.
AGTCGACTCGATTCATTCTGTTCTTTCGTCGAGTGATCTTTCGGGCTTCGACGATCCCGAGCGACGGATCGTGGGAAACCCCGCGTCTGACAGACTGATCTGCCGTTCGCGGATTCCGCGGGATGCGAAATTTGGGGACGCGCGCGAAGTGGAGCGGACCGCGGCGTTCGGATGGGACGAGACATAGACGCCTCGATCTCCGCGCCGCTTTCTTCGCCATGTATCCCGTCTGCATAACTGCTCCGGATATGATTAGATCGACCGGGCCCACCTGTCATCCACTCGGAAGGGACCTTATAAATGCGCCCGGCGAGGATTTCTATGCTGCGCCTCAGCATTCTCTCTCTCTCTCTCTGCTTCCTTCTTCTCCACCCAGCGTGCTCGCTCTCGCCCCCGCACCACTTCCCTTCGCGCATCTCGCCGGCGACCATGGCCAAGGAGAAGACGGCGGCGCTGGAGCGTGCGAAGAAGGCGTCGGCGTTGGAGAAGGCAAAGGGGAGATCCACCAGCCACGGAGGGTCCTCGTCCAGATCCCGCCTGCCGAAGGGCTGGGTCCAAGGAGACTGGATCCAGTCGACCATCACAGAGAATGACCTCCTCGACATGGCCAACGAGGGCTTGATCCCACACGGAGCTGCGAGGCTTCCGGGGAAGGAGTGGCAGCCCCAGCCAGAAGAGGGTGAGTGTGTGCTCTTGGCCACCCATGTTGATCGTGGATTTTCCTTGCCGCCGAGTGTTTTCTTCCGTGGCTTCTTGAATTTCTTCGGAGCGCAGCTCCACCACTTTACCCCAAACTCCATTGCCTATCTTGCTGCGTTCGTGTCCATGTGTGAGGGTTTCTTGGGCTGTCGACCGCACTGGGGTTTGTTCAAACATATATTCACGTGTCGCTCTCAGACCGTGAAGAAGGCGAGCCCAGGTGATGAGAGAACCCGAGTCGTCCAAATGTGTGGGGGTCTGGGGATCCAGGTGAGGAATAAGAGCACCTTCCCGCCCATGACCTTTCCCGAGTCCGTCAGAGGCTGGCAGTCGACTTGGTTCTACTGCCAGGTCCAGTCGACGCCAGGGCAGTCGAGTGGACTCCCTCCGTTTACCATGGACCGAGTGAACAAGCCCTCCCCTCTGAAGTTGATTCCGAAGGAGAAAGCTGACGTGAAGATGCTGATGGAGCGCGTGGTGCAGTTGGTTCGGGAGGGAGTGACGGGCATGGATCTCCTGGAGGTCTTCCTCAGGCGTCGCATCCAGCCCCTTCAGTTCCGGAGCCACTGCATGTGGTTGTACTGTGGGACTGAAGACGAGACTCGAGTCCATCCAGAAGCAGTCGACGATGTCACTCTGGAAAGATGGATGGTAGCCGTTACCGGAAACAAGGACAACCCACGCGAAGCCAGAAGGATTCCTCCACTCGACCACAACAGCGATCCAAACAAGGTGCACTTGCTCTGCTCTCCACTGCGTTCTTGCCGCATTCATTTCTGTTTACCCTGCCGACTGGTCGACGGATCCTTGTCTTGATATCTGCTAGGCCCTCACCGAGCTGTACTCGATGCCCAATGGGGCACAAGCTCCGACTGAGGAGGGTGAGGCGAGTGGGGGCGAGAGCCAGGACGAGGAGGAATGAGACTCGGACGTTGCAGAGGATGATGATGACGATGATGATGATGGCTGTGATGAAGATGACGTTGAAGACGAGGAGGAAGAGGAGGAGGAGGTCGTACCACCGCGCTCGGAAAGGCGGTCGAAGCTTGTCCACGACCCTTCGACCGAACGTGGTAAGGGGGTTGCGACCGCCGCTCAGTCGACCAAGCGCCCTCGGACCACCTCTCCGGTGCCGACTGAAAAGGCGCCGAAGCAGCCCATGGCGGCCTCGTCGAAGCCGATCAAGCTCCTGCCGAAGATGAAGGTGTCCATCCCCACCATATCAGGGTAATCGTGCTGCTTATGTTTTCTTATTTCGTGTGAACTTTGTCTCTGGTCGACGCTGAAGTTAGTCGACTGGTCCTTTGGAGTTGCAGTGCTGCTACTTCCGAAACCTCGGCCCGGGCTGATGACCACGAGATGGAGGACGCAGCGACTTCGAAACCAGGTACTGTATTCTTAACGCCGTTCTTAGTCGATTGACTCGCGATCTCTGATCCTGATTCTTCTCCGTAGCTCCACCCAATACTGTTATCAACCTCCCTGATGACGATGAGGATGAAGAACCCCTGAAGCGCAGGAGGAGTAGGAAAGCGTCCACCAGTAAGGTGCCCCAGGATGTGGCGGCGCCTGAGATTCTGATTGCGGAGGAAGAGAACACCACTCGACACACGGTGACCTTCGCAGATCCATTGACGAGTGCTCCGCAGCCCTCCCTCTTCACGACGCACCGCGTCCCAGAGGACCAAGCTGGCGCGCGAAGGAAGCCATACGCCAGGCGGGAATCATGATGGAGCAGTTGAAGACCATCCGGGACGCGAGCCAGGCAGCTTATGACGCCAGTTCTGCCCTCCAGAGCAATGTTCAGGTCAGTCGACCACGGTTTGTTCTGTTGAATATGTTGCCAAAAACTTTTCCTTTCCGGAATTTATAGTAGTCACCGACTGGGTGTTGTCGATTAAACTCCGTATTAGCGGGGGCACGCTGAGTGCACCCGCTGGGTGTAGTCCCCAAGGCTAAGGTCGACTGCTGGCAGTCGGCCTTAGGCTTTATGATGTCAATTTTTCTGTCAGTCGACTATGTCGACTGGATTTCACAAATCGGTGGGGGCACGCTGAGTGCACCCACTGGGTGTAGTCCCCGAGACTGTGGTCGACTGCTTGCAGTTGGTCACAGTCTTAGAGAATGCATCTCGCTCTCTTTTTTTTTTGAGGTCGACTGGTCGACTTTGTCTTCAACAGGATTAGTGGGGGCACGCTGAGTGCACCCACTGGGTGTAGTCCCCGAGACTATGGTCGAATGCTTGTATTCGGCTGTAGTCTTAGAAACGTGTGTTTTTTCCTTTTTCACTCGGAAGTGAATTATATTTGACATTTAGTCGATTGGTTCTTCGCAGAACTCTTGTGATCTTGTGGCTCGCTACTCTGAGCTGGAAAACAAGCACACTCAACTCGAGCTGAGCCTGAAGCTGGTTCAGGAGAAGCTGACAAAGGCAAAGGAGGAGACCGAAGGCATGTTTGGTGAGACCCTGACGACTGCTTTTCCCCTTGCTTGTTTCAAAATCTGATCTTGCTGTAACTTGCAGGTAAGGTAAGGGAGGCCCAACAGAAGAAAGACCTTGAGCTAGCTGAGAAGATCAAGCTTGCTGACGAGAAGTTAGCTTCAGTCACCAAGCTTGAACAAGACAATACCAATCTGAAAGCTGCTCTTGGGATTGCCAACAAGGAGGTCAGTCGACTAAAAGCTGATAAAGCTGCCCTGACCGACCAAGTCAGCAAATTGACTGGGAAGAAAACTGATCTGGAGGCCTTCCTGAGTAATCTTGCCAAGAAGCTGTTTCTTATGCTTGAAGGTAAACCTCTATGCTTGGCAAACATTTCCAATTGTGGTTTTTTCATTCGACCATCCCCTTGACTTAGTGATCATCCTTGCAGAATTTTGTCAAAACTTTGAAGAAGAAACTAGCCGGCTGGAGCCAAACCTCGACCCCGTCAATTCTCCGGTGAACGACGAAGTTGCCATGGATGTTTTCCGACTGGAGTCTCGTGTTGCAGCTGTCGTGGACTATCTCGCAAGGCTGAAGGCCGCCACATCTCGCATCGACTCGACGCTCTGGCCTGAGGAGACACTTCAGAATGACCTTGAGTCACTGATGGCTCGCTTGAACACGATCCCTGGTCGAGTGCAGGAATGGAAGAAGTCCTCGGCTCGGTGTGGTGCAGATGTTGCTCTGTGTCTGGCCCGAGTCCACTGTAAAGATGCGCGAGAAGAGAAGCTGGCGGCTCTTCGGGTGGCCAACACCAAGAAACACGACTTCAGGTCCTTTATGGAAACTTTCCTTGCAGCTGCCACTCGGATCGCCGACGGAATTGACCTTGATGAATTCGTTGCACCTTCCAGCCCTCCACAGGAGGGGTAAAAAACTTCTTCTGGCTCGACGCTTTAAATTTGCCTCGGTATGCCGAGTGGAATTGTAATCGATAAACCTTAACAGGCTTAATGCCTGAGCACTCTCGGTTCCTCTAGATATCGATTCAAACTTGAATTTGGTGCTTGAATACGATTGCCTTTGGCTAGAAATGTCTTCTGCAGGTTCGAAGCAAGGCGCCTTTACTGCAATCGACTTATTCTCCAGTCCACTTAGGCGAGCACTGGGCTGCAGCTAAGCCCCCGAGTGAGGGGTTTACTCTTCACTCGGCAGGATTTTTATAACTTAGGCGAGCATAGGGCTGCAGCTAAGCCTCCGAGTGAAAGTCTGGCTTACCACTCGGTAGGATTTTGATAACTTAGGCGAGTGCTTGGACTGCAGCTAAGCCTCCGAGTGAAAGTCTGGCTTATCACTCGGTAGGATTTTTATAACTTAGGCGAGTGCTTGGACTGCAACTAAGCCCCCGAGTGAGAGGGTTGCTCTTCACTCGGTAGGATTTTTATAACTTAGGCGAGCA
>NC_041387.1:62651390-62686960 GCF_002162155.2 Triticum dicoccoides | reverse complement strand
ACTCGGTAGGATTTTTTACAACTTAGGCAAGCACAGGGCTGCAGCTAAGCCCCCGAGTGAAAGTCTGGCTTACCACTCGGTAGGATTTTGATAACTTAGGCAAGTGCTTGGACTGCAGCTAAGCCCCCGAGTGAGAGGGTTGCTCTTCACTCGGTAGGATTTTTTACAACTTAGGCGAGCACATGGCTGCAGCTAAGCCCCCGAGTGAAAGTCTGGCTTACCACTCGGTAGGATTTTTATAACTTAGGCGAAACGGATTCGCAGCTAAGCCTCCGAGTGAGAGTCTGGCTCACCACTCGGTAGGATTTTTACAAACTTAGGCGAAACGGATTCGCGGCTAAGTCACCCACTGAGGGGGAATTTTATTTGGACAAAAATAAAAGTGACAGAAATTATGGAGGAACTATGACACTATTATTTTGAGGTCCATGAGCTACAGAGGTACTTTATTGTAACTCATCCAAGTGATAAAACTTAAGTGTAAAATGGGCGGAGTAGCTCCGCGTTCCAAGCTCGGGGCTCGTCGATATTATGCTCGATGTTGTAAAGACGGTACGCCCCGTTGTGAAGAACCTTGGTGACGATGAAGGGACCTTCCCAAGAAGGAGCAAGCTTGTGTGGTTTGTGCTGATCCACTCGGAGAACCAAATATCCTTCCTGGAAGGCTCGACCTCTCACATTTCTGGCGTGAAAACGACGCAAATCTTGTTGGTAGATGGTCGAACGGATCAGAGCCATCTTCCTTTCTTCCTCTAAAAGGTCGACTGCGTCCTGCCGCGCTTGTTCAGCCTCTGCTTCGTTGTAGATTTCAACTCGAGGAGCATTGTGGAGAAGATCACTCGGCAAGACTGCTTCAGCTCCGTAGACCAAGAAGAATGGAGTTCTTCCGGTCGACCGATTAGGTGTGGTCCGCAGTCCCCAAAGCACTGAGGGAAGTTCGTCGACCCAAGCTCCAGCTGCATGTTTGAGATCACGCATCAGTCGAGGCTTCAATCCCTTAAGAATCAGTCCATTAGCTCGCTCTGCTTGTCCATTTGACTGCGGATGGGCGACTGAAGCGTAGTCGACCCGTGTGCCTTGGGAGTTGCAGAAATCTCTGAATTCCTCTGAGTCAAAGTTCGACCCATTATCCGTAATAATGCTGTGCGGGACTCCATATCTGAATATTAGTTCCCTAATGAAGCTAACAGCAGTACCGGTGTCAAGGCTCTTGATTGGTTTAGCCTCGAACCACTTGGTGAACTTGTCGACTGCCACCAGTACATGCGTGAAGCCACTTCGTCCTGTTCTCAAAGGGCCGACCATGTCCAGTCCCCATACTGCAAAAGGCCAGACGAGTGGGATGGTCTTCAGGGCTGACGCTGGCTTGTGCGACATATTCGAGTAGAACTGGCATCCCTCGCACTTATCCACTATCTCCTTTGCCATCTCATTCGCCTTTGGCCAGTAAAATCCGGCTCGGTATGCTTTGGCCACAATGGTCCGAGAGGACGCATGATGACCATAGGTCCCCGAGTGGATATCATTGAGGATGAGTCGACCTTCTTCTGGTGTTATGCACTTCTGACCAACTCCAGTCGCGCTTTCTCTGTATAATTGTCCTTTGATTACGGTAAAGGCCTTAGATCGACGGACGATCTGTCGAGCCTCTTCCTCATCCTCCGGAAGCTCTTTTCTCAGGATATATGCGACATACGAAACTGTCCAGTCGGGAATGACCACCAAAACCTCCATGATCAAGTCGACCACCGCTGGGACTTCGACCTCAGTCGGATCCGTGGCACTCTTGGGCTGTGGAGTTTCTTCGGTGAAAGGATCTTCTTTGACTGACGGAGTGTGTATATGCTCCAAGAACACACCACTCGGAATGGCTTCTCTCTTGGAACCTATCTTTGCTAGATCATCAGCTGCTTGATTTTTCAGTCGGGGTATATGATGGAGCTCCAACCCCTCGAACTTCTTTTCCAGCTTCCTCACTGCACTACAGTATCCAGTCATGGCTGGGCTTCTCACGTCCCACTCTTTCATCACCTGATTGACCACTAAATCCGAGTCGCCATAGACCATCAGGCGACGGACGCCGAGTGAAATGGCCATGCGCAACCCATATAAGAGGGCCTCATATTCTGCCTCATTGTTGGAGGAATCAAAGTGAATCTGGAGCACATATCTGAGCTTATCTCCTCTGGGGGAAACCAGGACAACCCCAGCACCGGAACCATTCAACATCTTGGAGCCATCAAAGAACATGGTCCAATGCTCCGAGTGAACTTCAGTCGGCTGTTGCTGTTCAATCCACTCGGCGAGGAAATCTGCTATTGCCTGGGACTTAATGGCTTTCTTTGCCTCAAACTTGATATCAAGGGGAAGAAGCTCAATCGCCCATTTGGCCACTCGACCAGTTGCATCTCTGTTGTGCAAGATCTCTGATAGTGGAGCGTCGCTGACGACTGTGATAGAATGATCAGAAAAATAATGAGCAACCTTCTCTGTGGTCATGTATATTCCATACACAAGCTTCTGATAATGAGGATATCTCTGCTTGGATGGAGTCAAGACTTCAGACAAATAATACACTGGGCGCTGAACTTTGAGAGCTTTTCCTTCTTCTTCCCGCTCGACCGTAAGCACAGTACTGACGACCTGTCCTGTGGCTGCGATATAGAGCAACAGAGGCTCTTTGCTGATTGGAGCAGCAAGCACCGGCTGGGTGGAGAGCAGAGCTTTTAGCTCGGCAAACGCTGCATCGGCTTCTGGAGTCCACTCGAACTTGTCTGTCTTCTTCATCAGTCGGTAAAGAGGCAATGCCTTTTCACCGAGTCGTGAGATGAATCGACTTAATGCGGCCAAGCATCCAGTAAGCTTCTGGACATCGTGCACTCGCACAGGGCGTTTCATTCGGAGAATAGTGCCAATCTTCTCTGGGTTAGCGTCGATTCCCCGTTCGGAAACGAGAAAACCGAGTAACTTGCCACCAGGAACTCCAAATGTGCACTTTGATGGATTGAGCTTGATATCATACCTTCTGAGGTTGGCAAATGTCTCGGCGAGATCAGCCAGCAGGTCGGAACCTTTTCGTGACTTGACAACGATATCATCCATATATGCTTCCACATTCCGACTGATTTGAGTGAGTAGACACTTCTGAATCATTCGCATAAATGTGGCTCCGGCATTCTTGAGGCCGAATGGCATGGTGATATAGCAGAAGCACCCGAATGGAGTGATGAAAGCTGTTTTTACCTCGTCGGGTCCGTACAGACGGATCTGGTGGTACCCGGAGTAGGCATCTAAAAAAGATAGCCTCTCACATCCCGCGGTCGAGTCAACAATTTGATCTATGCGAGGGAGAGGAAAATGATCTTTCGGGCAGGCCCGGTTGATGTGCTTGAAATCAATGCACATTCGGAGCGACTTGTCCTTCTTAGGAACCATGACGACATTAGCGAGCCACTCGGAGTGGTATATCTCTCGGATAAATCCTGCCGCCAACAGTCGAGCCACTTGTTCACCAATGGCTTTTCTCTTCTGGACGGCGGACCGCCGAAGATGCTCTTTGACTGGTTTTGCAGATGAGTCGACTCTTAGGCGATGCTCAGCCAGTCCCCTGGGAACACCTGGCATGTCAGCGGGCTTCCATGCAAAAATGTCCCAGTTCTCACGGAGGAACTGGATGAGCGCTTCTTCCTATTTTGGGTCGAGTGTTGTGGAGATGCGGGTCGGAGCTGCATCGGGGTCGGTCGGGTGAATGTGAACAGGTTTCGTCTCACTGGACGACTGGAATGCAGACTCTGTGGCGGGTTTCTTTGATCGCAGCAAGTCACTCGGATCTGCGTTTTGCTTGTATTCTTCGAACTCGACCGCTGTCACCTGGGAATCGGCAATCTTGGAGCCCTTCTGAAAGCACTCTTCTGCCTTTTTCCGATCACCGGTGACAGTGATCACTCCTTTGGGGCCGAGCATCTTCAATTTGAGGTACACGTAGCATGGTCGAGCCATGAACCGTGCGTAAGCTGGTCTCCCCAAAATGGCATGATATGCACTCTGAAAATCTACGACCTCAAACGTCAACTTTTCTTTGCAAAAATGTTTCGAATCACCAAACACCACCTCCAAAGCTATTTGGCCGAGTGACTCGGCCTTCTTCCCTGGTATAACTCCATGAAAGCTCATGTTACTAGTGCTCAGTCGGGACATCGGAATGCCCATTCCTTTCAGTGTGTCTGCATACAACAAGTTCAGCCCACTTCCACCATCCATCAGCACCTTTGTCAGTCGAGTGCCTTCGACAACTGGATCGACCACCAAAGCTTGCCTCCCAGGGGTGGCAATATGAGTCGGGTGATCAGATTGGTCGAATGTGATGGGTATTTGAGACCATTTCAGATAATTTGCTTTTTCTGGGGCAACCATGTTCACCTCTCGGTTAATGACTTTCAGTCGACTCCTGCTTACCACATCTGCAAAGATCATCAGAGTGGAGTTGATATGTGGATATCCTTCCTCACTGTCCTCCTTGTCTTCGGCCTTGTCTGACTCCTTCTCCTTGTCCTTAGACTGTTTTCCCTGAAACTGCTGGATCAGGAGTCGACATTGGCGAGTGGTGTGCTTCGGGTAGATGATATTCCCCTCTTCGTCTTTCTTCGTATGGATGTGACATGGCATATCCATTACGTCGTTCCCTTCTTTATCCTTTACCTTCTTGGGGTTCCAGGATCCTTTTGGTTTCCCCTTAAACTTTCCTTGAGACACGGCCAGAGCCTCTCCAGGAGCTGCTGGTTCAGCCTTCCGCTTCTGTTTCCGACTGGTGTTTCCTTTTTCCGACTGACTCGGCTTGTGTTTGCCGCTTCGGAGTCGGTCTTCTTCTTCGCCGTTGGCGTACTTGGTAGCAATCTCCATCATCCGACTCAAGGTCATGTCACCGGTTCGACCAAACTTCAAACTTAGTTCTCTGTTCTTGACGCCATCTTTGAAGGCGCAGACTGCCTGATGATCAGACACATTCTCCACAGTGTGGTGCAAAGTGATCGACCTCTGAATATACTCTCTGAGAGTCTCATTAGTCTTCTGCACGCAGACTTGCAACTCTGTCAATCCCGCTGGTCGCTTGCAAGTTCCTTCAAACGTTCTGATGAACACTCGGGACAGATCTTCCCAAGTGTAAATGCTGCTAGGAGGTAATTGAGTCAACCACGCCCTGGCAGAACCTTCTAGCATGAGGGGCAAATGCTTCATGGCCACCTCGTCGTTCCCACCACCAATCTGAACTGCCACTCGGTAGTCTTCAAGCCAAGTTTCAGGCTTAGACTCACCAGTGAACTTGCAGACTCCTGTTGCCAACCTGAAATTGGGAGGGATAACTGCGGCTCTGATAGCTCTGCTGAAACATTCAGGACCAGAAACATGCACTCGACTGCTTGTGGGCGCATCTCTGTCGAGTCCGCCTCGATGGGCTCTGTTCCGGTTGACCATACCTTGCACGATAATGGATCGCGCATCGAAGCCTGGTTCTCTGGGGTCGACTGGAACCCTTTGCCCTGTACTGTACTGACGCCTGTCCTCTGGCTGCCGAGGAGCGTAAGACCCACCCCTCGGAGGGGAATAGGGCACTCGACGCCTATCATCTCGGTCGAGTCTGTCGCCATATTGATCTCGCCGATTCTCGCGCCCTTCACGCCGCGGAGGCGATCTGGGGCTGTGAGCCGACTGAACCGTATTCACAGTGACGGATCGACTGTGAATTCTGTTGCGCGACTGAGACACGGCTGAATTCTGATCTCCTGCTGCCCGGAGCAGATCCCTGATCTGCAGCAAACCTCTGCCAGCTTCCGACTGCGAAGGCTGGATGGACTCTGCTATACGGGTCGCAGCTGCTAAATTCTGAATTGGGGTTCGATATACCTGAGTCGGCGGGAAGAGTTGACGTCGACTGGTGTCGGGAACTCGTTGCCGCGCGCGCTCGTCGAGTGCTCGCTGAAGGTTCTCCAGTCGAGTGCGCTCGGCCAAATTGGCTAGACGCGCCTCCTCCAAGGCACGAGCCTCGGGGGTTTCTCCTGCGATGGGAGTACGCAGGGCATCCACGTTCCTGCGGCGAAGTTCCTCTCTTTGCAGAGAGTCGAGTGGCTCGGGCTGGTACTCTTCGTGGCGTCATGCGGGGTCGCCTCCGTCACCTGCTCCATCATCACAGGCGAAGCCAGGGGGACTGCGGGGCCCATCAACCATCAAGATTTCCGCCGCTGGATCACTGCTACCGCACTCGGATGCAGTCTCTACGGAGCCAGTCGACAGATCGAACAAGCCGTAGAGAGATTCGTCGGGCTCGATTGCCACAACTTGGGTGGTGGCCGATTGGCGAGCCACCGCGTGCCTCACCCATCGCTGAAGCCTCGACCAACCCGAGCGCTTGCGCTGGCGGGATACCGGGAGGGTGGACGATGGAGGGGCCGACCGATACTGGGTCGACGGTTTCCGCAGCAGAACACCGCGGACACATGCGCGAAAATGCGTCGCACCGCGGACGGGGAGCGCATCTACGTCGAGTGGAGCCTCCTGGAGCCACGCGGAGTCGTCGACGATGAAGGTGAGAGTGCCGAGACGGATCTCTTGACCTCCGACCAAAACTCCAGCAGACACAATGATGAAAGTACTCGGAAGAATCGCAACTTCTCCACAAAATCGCTAAAACACCTGCCCCACGGTGGGCGCCAACTGTCGTGGTTCTAAGCCTGACAGTAGAGTGGGGGGTAGGTATGGAGAGGCAAGGTCCTAGCTATGGAGAGGTTGTAAACACAGGGGATGTACGAGTTCAGGCCCTTCTCGGAAGAAGTAATAGCCCTACGTCTCGGAGCCCGGAGGCGGTCGAGTGGATTATGAGTATATGAGTTACAAGGTGCTGAACCCCTCTGCCTGTGGAGGGGGGTGGCTTATATAGAGTGCGCCAGGACCCCAGCCAGCCCACGCAGGAGAGGGTTTAAGGTGAGTTAAGTCTGGGGCGTTACTGGTAACGTCCCACATAAAGTGCCTTTACCATCATAAAGTCTACTTGATTACAGGCCGTTGCAGTGCAGAGTGCCTCTTGACCTTCTGGTGGTCGAGTGAGTCTTCGTGGTCGAGTCCTTCAAGTCAGTCGAGTGAGTCCCTCGTTGGTCGACTGGAAGGCGACCTCTTCTAAGGGTGTCCTTGGGTAAGGTACTTAGATCAGGTTCGTGACCCTACCCTAGGTATATGACCCCATCAGCTGGTGCATTGCATAAACCAAAAGGCATACGTCTATAAGTAAAGGTACCGAAAGGGTAAGTAAAAGTAGTCTTTTCTTGATTTTTTTTGACACAAATATTTGAGAGAAACCAGAATAACCATCTAGAAAGCAAAAGTGTGTAGGCTTTGATAGTCTTTATAGCATTTGATCAGTAAAAGGTAGAGGATAATGATCTTTCCTAGTAGCTTTATTCAACTCTCTAAAATCAATAACCATTCTATAACATGTAGCAATTCTTGGTGGAATCAATTCATTCTTATCATTAGGAACAACAGTAATACCTCCCTTCTTAGGGACGCAATCGACATGACTTACCCATCTACTATCAGTAATAGGATAAATTATACATGCCTCTAGAAGTTTTAGTATTTCGTTTCTTACCACTTCTTCCATATTGGGATTTAACTGTCGTTGATGATCAACAACTAGTTTAGCATCAGGCTCCATATTAATTTTATGTTGACATAGAGTGGGACTAATGCCCTTAAGATCGTCAAGAATATACGCAATAGCAGCATGGTGCTTCTTCAGAGTTTTCAATAATTTCTTTTCTTCATGTTCTGAAAGGTTAGCACTAATAATAACATGATAAGCATATTTTAGAGTATCAGGTAATTGTTTAAGCTCAAACACGGGATCACCCTTGGGTGGAGGAGGATCCCCAAGAATATCAACAAACAAGTTGTGTTTCAAAACATGCATTTGGTTAAAGAATATTTCATACAATTCCTTTCTTTCATTCATGAACATATAATTTTCATGGTCTAGCAAATATTGTTCTAAAGGGTCAATAGGAGGCGCAACAATAGAAGCAAGACAAATAATTTCATCTTTACTAGGCAATTCTTTATCATGAGGTTGTCTACGAAATTTAGAAAAATTAAAATCATGAGACACATCCCCAAAACTTACAGTAACAATTTCTTTCTCGCAATCTATTTTAGCGTTAACAGTGTTCAAGAAAGGTCTACCAAATATAATGGGACAAAAATCGTCTTGTGGGGAACCAAGAACAAGAAAATAGGTAGGGTATTTTATTTTCCCGCACAAGACTTCGACATCTCTAACAATCACAATTGGTGATATAGTGTCTCTATTAGCAAGCTTAATAGTGACATCAATATCTTGTATTTCAGCAGGTGCAATATCATTCATAATTTATTGATATAAAGTAAAGGGAATTGCACTCACACTAGCACCCACATTGCATAAGCCATGATAACAATGATCTCCTATTTTAACAGAAACAACAAGCATGCCAACAATAGGTCTATGTTTATCTTTAGTATCGGGTCTAGCAATTCTAGCAGCTTCATCACAGAAATAAATAACATGCCCATCAATATTATCGACCAAGAGATCTTTAACCATAGGAACACTAGGTTCAACCTTAATTTGTTTAGGGGGTGTAGGTGTTCTAGTATGACTCTTACGAACCACAGTTGAAGCTTTAGCATGATCCTTTATCCTAACAGGGAAAGGTGGTTTCTCAATATAAACAGTAGGAATAACAGGATCAACATTATAAGTAATGGTTTCTTGTTCAACTCTAATCGGTTCTACTACTTTTACTTCAATGGGAGGATGATATTTAAACCACTTCTCCTTAGGGAGATCAACATGAGTAGCAAATGATTCACAGAAAAAAGCTACTATCTCAGAGTCAAGTCCATATTTAGTGCTAAATTCACGAAAGGCATCGGTATCCATAAAAGATTTAACACAGTCAAACTTAGGGTTTATACCTGACTCCTTACCTTTGTCAAGTTCCCAATCTTCCGAGTTGTGTTTAATCCTTTCTAATAAATCCCATTTGAATTCAATAGTCTTCTTCATAAAAGAACCAGTACAAGAAGTATCGAGCATGGATTGATCATTATGAGAAAGCCGAGCATAAAATTTTTGAATAATAATTTCTCTCGAGAGCTCGTGATTGGGGCATGAATATAACATTGACTTAAGCCTCCCCCAATCTTGAGTGATACTTTCTCCTTCACCAAAAAATTATAAATATAATTCCGATCACGATGAACTAGATGCATAGGATAAAACTTCTGATGAAATTCCAATTTCAATCGGTTGTAATTCCAAGTCCCAATATCATCGCATAGCCTATACCATGTAAATGCCTTATCTTTCAAAGATAAAGGGAAGATCTTCTTCTTGATTTCATCCTTGGGCAAACCTGCAAGCTTAAATAATCCACAAACTTCATCCACATAGAGTAGATGCATATCATGATGTAATGTTCCATCTCCTGCATAAGGATTAGCTAGCACTTTCTCTATCATACCCGAAGGAATTTCATAATAAATATTTTCAGTAGGTGCAGTAGGTTGAGGAGCAATTCTTTGCTCTTTCGGTCGGGGTGAAGATACCCCGAACAAGCCCCTCAAAGGAATATTTTCCATAGTAACAAGTGAAAGTAAATTTCAGCACAATATAAATGTTTCCCTACCAAATTCCACTCACCAAAGGCGCTTCACTCCCCGGCAACGACGCAGAAAAGAGTCTTGATGACCCACAAGTATAGGGGATCTATCGTAGCCCTTTCGATAAGTAAGAGTGTCGAACCCAACGAGGAGCAGAAGGAAATGACAAGCGGTTTTCAGCACGGTATTCTCTGCAAGCATTGAAATTATCGGTAACGGAAACTTTTGTGATACAATAATTCGTAATGGGTAACAAGTAACAAGTGTAACTAAGGTGCGGCAAGGTGGCCCAATCCTTTTTTTAGCAAAGGACAAGTCTGGACAAACTCTTATATAAAGCAAAGCGCTCTCGAGGACACATGAGAATTATTGTCAAGTTAGTTCTCATCACGCTCATATGATTCACGTTCGTTACTTTGAGAATTTGATATGTGGGTGGACTGATGCTTGGGTGCTGTCCTTACTTGGACAAGCCTCCACTTATGATTAACCCCTCTCGCAAGCATCTGCAACTACGAAAGAAGAATTAAGATAAATCTAACAATAGCATGAAACATATGGATCCAAATCAGCCCTTTACGAAGCAACGCATAAACTAGTGTTTAAGCTTCTGTCACTCTAGCAACCCATCATCTAGGTATTACTTCCCAATTCCTTCCCCTAGGCCCAAATCATGGTGAAGTGTCATGTAGTCGACGTTCACATAACACCACTAGAGGAAAGACGACATACATCTCATCAAAATATCGAAAGAATACCAAATTCACATGATTACTTATAACATGACTTATCCCATGTCCTTAGGAACAAACGTAACTACTCACAAAGCATATTAATGTTCAAAATCAGAGGAGTATTTAATAGCATAAAAGATTTGAACATATGATCTTCCACCGAATAAACCAACTAGCATCAACTACAAGGAGTAATCCACACTACTAGCAACCCACACGTACCAATTTGAGGTTTTGGGACAAAGATCGGACACAAGAGATGAACTAGGGTTTGAGAGGAGATGGTGTTGGTGAAGATGTTGATGGATATTGACCCCCTCTCGATGAGAGGATCGTTGATGATGACAATGGCTTTGATTTTCCCCTCCGGGAGGGAAGTTTCCCTGGCAGAACAGCTCCGCTGGAGCCCTAGATTGCTTCTGCCCAGGTTTCGCCTCGAGACGGCGACGCTTCGTCCTGAAAGCTTCTCTATGATTTTTTCCCGGTCAAAACCCTCCATATAGCAGAAGATGGGCACCGAAGGCCTGACAAGGGGCCCACAAGCCACAGGGGCGTGCCTAGGGGGTTGGGCGCCCCCCCCAGGCTTGTGGCCTCCTGGTGGGTCCCCTCTAGTATTTTCTTCGCCCAATATTTGTTATATATTCCAAAATAATTCTCCGTAAATTTTCAGGACTTTTGGAGTTGTGCATAATAGGTCTCTTAGATTTGCTCCTTTCTGGTCCAGAATTCCACCCGCTTCCTGTAAATCTTGTAAAATAAGAGAGGAAAGGCATAAGTATTGTACCATAATGTGAAATAGCATTCCATAATGCAATAAATATTGATATAAATGCATGATGCAAAATGGACGTATCAACAGTTTCTCCACCACATACAAAATCTCCCTCAAAATCCGCACCATGCACGAAACCGACGAAAACATGCTTCCGGACGGGTTGAACCCTGGCGGGTGGTAATCCTTTCTTGTATTGTACCTGCGTCATATTTTCCTCAAGGAGTAAGGGATGATGCAGTACATCGTAGGTAGGTATTTCCCTCAGTTATGAAACCAAGGTTATCGAACCAGTAGGAGAACCAAGCAACACTATGTAAACGGTACCTGAACACAAAGAAGAAATACTTGCAACCCGAAGCAAAGAGGGGTGTCAATCCTTCCCGGGTAAAAGATTGGTAAAGTGATAGATTGGTAGATGCAAATAAAATGAAGGCAAATAAAATTCAGCGAGGTATTTTTGGATTTTTGATAGTATAAATCTGAAATAAAAGATGCAAATAAATAAAAAGGTAAATAGAAATATAGAAATGAAAATATATGATGAGAAAATAGACCCGGGGGACGTAGATTTCACTAGTGGCTTCTTTCAAGAAAATAACATACGATGGGTAAACAAATTACTGTTGGGCAATTGATAGAAGTTCAAATAATTATGACAATATCCAGGCAATGATCATTATATAGGCATCATGTCCAAGATTAGTAGACCGGCTCCTGCCTGCATCTACTACTATTACTCTACACATCGACCGCTATCCAGCATGCATCTAGTGTGTTAAGTTCATGGAGAAATGAAGTAATGCAATAAGAACGATGACATGATGTAGACAAGATCTATTCATGTAGGAATAGACCCCATCTTGTTGTCCTTAATAGCAACAATCAATACGTGTCTTGCTGCCCCCTCTGTCACTAGGAAAGAACACCGCACGATCGAACCCATCACAAAGCACCTTTCCCATGGCAAGAAAAATCGACCTAGTCGGCCTAATTACTAAACCAAAGATTCGACTAAGAAATATGAGGCTATAAGTAATCATGTATATAAGAGATCAAAGAAACTCAAATAACTTTCATGGATAAAAAGATCTGATCATAAACTCAAAGTTCATCGGACCCCAACAAACACACCACAAAAAGAGTTACATCAAATAGATATCCAAGAGACCATTGTATTGAGAATCAAAAGAGACAGAGAGAGAGGAATCCATCTAGTAACTAACTAAGGAGCCATAGATCTCCAATGAACTACTCATGCATCATCGAAGAGGCAACAATGAGGATGATGAACCCCGCTGTGATGGTGTCTACATTGGATCTAGTGTTTCTGGAACTTGTGGCAGCTGGAATTGTGTTTCATCAACTCCCCTAGGGTATTTGGATCTTCGGGGTATTTATAGAGCAAAGAGGCGGTGCGGGAGGCGGCTGAGGTGGGCATAACCCACCAGGGCGTGCCTGGGCCCCCAGGCATGCCCAGGTGGGTTGTGCTCCCATCGGAGCCCCCCTCTGGTACTTCTTTGGCCCAACAGGTGTCCTGTGGTCCAAAAAAAATTCTCCAAAAAGTTTTGTTGCGTTTGGACTCCGTTTGGTACTGATATTCTGTGAAGTAGAAAAAAGCAAAAAATAGCAACTGGCACTGGGCACTATGTAAATAGGTTAGTCCCAAAAATGATATAAATTTGCTATAAAATGATTGTAAAACATCCAAGAATGATAATATAATAGCATGGAACAATAAAAAATTATATATAAGTTGGAGACGTATCAACATCCCCAAGCTTAATTCCTTCTCGTCCTTGAGTAGGTAAATGATAAAAACAGAATTTTTGAAGTGGAATGCTGCCTATCATGTTCATCACATTCTTTTCTTTTGTAGCATGGACATATGGACTTTTATATGGTTCAAAACAATAGTCTAATTTTGACATGAAGATTTCAATACTCAAGCATATCAATAAGCAACCATGTCTTTCAAAATATCAACACTAAAGTAAGTTATCCCTAGCCCATCATGCTCATTGATCCATTCATGAAACATACTCGCATATTAGCTACATCCAATTCTCAAGTTGTAGGGGAACGCAACGGAAAACGAAAATTTTCGGTATAGCGAGCACGCCCAAGACCATTATGGTGACTGCATACAAGGTTTGATCTGATCCGTACCGACTCGATGCGCATCGGAAGAAGAGTCGGTGTAGATTGTCGGCGCAGATCCCCGCAGCTAGGATTTACAACCTCCCAACCACGAGGATGTACTCCCTCTCCACGCAGCCCTTCGGGAGGCGGTCGGATAGTCCCCCGGACGATGTCGCGGACAGCCCTTCGGGAGGACCCTTAAAACTCGGACGGAGACTCGGACAACCCGTCGGGAGGACACTCTAACAGCCCCTCAGGCAAAATATAGAAACTACAATCTCTCTACGGGGTTGCACACATACGATGTCAGCTATCCGGCAGGGCTTCGTCGTCCAGAACTAGTTCCTGCCGAAACCCAGACAGCCTTACGGCTCTACGAAACTCTTTTCGTGGGAGGGAGAGAAGAAGCCAGATAATGCATGGCATGTGTATTAGAGCAAGGGATGAATAGATGGCCACCCTCACCTCCTCTATTTATAGGAAAACCAAGGGGTAGTGTGCCTCCACAATTTTACCAAAAACCCCATTCATTAGGTCACGCATGAGGGTGTTAAGGTCAAAATGCGATGCCATGTGGAGCTCCAAGGTTCTCCACCACCTATGGACGGCCTCCCCTAGCCCCCCCCCAAATGGGGTTCCTTCCCTTGTAAGCCACTTCCTTCTAGAACTTTGACCAAGTCCAAAAAGGTGGCTCTACATAAATATCCCAAAAAGCACTTTCACTATTCACGACGACATTTTTCAGCATCCGTTCGAACTGAAAATATTTATGTGGGCTAAGAACATTTCTAGTACACACTAAAATAATTTTGAACGCGTTCCGAAACAATTTCGGTTTAGTGATTTTCATCTGCGAAACGCATCTGAAGTGGCTCCGGCAGCTCCGGAACATTTTCGGTTTTTATCTCAGAAAATTCCAAAAAGCTTCCATAATGATTCTGGCACCCTCCAAGAATTATCAGGCATGTGTCGAAACCAATTTGACTTAATAGTATATCCCGAAAAAACTTTTCGGTATCATCGAAACTTATCCGATGATCTCTCTCTGCGGTATGATTCCGCTATCCGAAACCTTTCCGGTGTCCGAAACTTTGTCGGTGATTTTCTCTCAGACTCCCTGTCTAGTATTCAGCAGATAGATGACCCTTAAGCGTGTGGCCCTATAGGTTCGATGAAGTATAGACACGACCTGGAACCTCTTCCGATCAATGATCAACATCGGAGCCTTGGACACCCATATTGACCCCTATATCCACACGAATGAATATTCGAGTGAACGTCCAGTTGCCGTCAGCTATTCATGTTGCTTCGCGATATGTCACAAACACCCGAGGTGAGATTTATTGCATTCCTGTGGATCAACAATTTGTTCACCATGCAAGTTACCTCGTTACCAGTTTTGTTCTCTCGTTTCCGTGTTCCGGCATCCCAGTGATCAAATCACAATGTGCCTGGCCAGACGATGATGGATACTGTTACACCGAGAGGGCCCGAGTATATCTCTCCATCGTCGGAGGAGAAAATCCCAATCTTGAGCTATCTTTTTACTTGCCATACTTTTCCGTGAACCCGTAAGCCGCCTTAATAGCCACCCAGTTACGGATGACGTTTAACAAACCCCAAAGTTCACGAAGCAAGTATGAAGGAACTCGATACTCTCATGGTCTAACGAATTATGCAAACATTAACTTCTCTGTGTTATTAACCATTAACTTGTGACGAATGTATCTCATAGCATAACATCAAAATGGGTCGATTCAACACAAGTGTTCTACTAATAATTGTGCCCTCAAAATTGCCGGCATAGTCATGCCCATGATCAGGAAAACATGATCATCATGCAATACTTGAGCCAGTCATAGAGGCTTGACTAGGAATACATTTTACCATTTATTATGCCACACGTGCACATGCATTTCCCTCCAAGCCTCATTTTATTTGCAGACTCGAGAATCATTGCAGTTATAGCATGGAACATAAACCTTCATTACAAACCAGGAGATACAAAATAACTGATATTACTGCCTCTAGGGCATATCTCCTACAGACTCCCACTTGCACTAGAGTCATAATCTAGTTACATGGCTTCGCTAACACCAATGGCTATCTGGTGTTGCTCATGCTTTGCTCGTGGTAGAGGCTTCATCATCGGGTCTGACACATTCAGATCCGTGTGAACTTTGCGTACTTTCACTAAACCCTCTTCGACATGATGTCGAATGAGTTTATATTTATGTTGAATATGTCTTGTCTTATGGTGCGAACTTGGCTCCCTTGCCCGAGCCACGGCGCCACTATTATCACAACAGATCTCCACCGGGTCCAGAGCACTTGGAACCACACCAAGGTCTTCAAGAAATTGCTTGATCCATACCACCTCCTTGGAGGCTTCTGAAGCGGCAAAATACTCCGCCTCTGTCGTAGAATCCGCCACAGTCTTTTGTTTGGAACTTTTCAAATCAACTGCGCCGTTGTTCAATATGAAAACATAGTTTGATTGAGATTTGAAGTCATCTGGGTCAGTCATGAAGCCTGCATCAGTGTAACCACTTACAATGAGCTCTTCATCACCTCCGTACACAAGGAGTAAATCCTTGGTCCTTCTGAGGTACTTAAGAATACCCTTGACTGCGGCCCAGTGTTCCAACCCTAGATCACTTTGGTACCGGCTGCTAACACTTAGCGCATAGGAAACATCTGGTCTTGTACATAGCATGGCATACATAACAGAACCAACTGCCGAGGCATATGGAACATCATTCATTTGTACTCGCTCATCCAGAGTCTGAGGACTCTGATTCTTGCAAAGCACTGTGCCAGGTGACATGGGAGTATGCCTTTCTTGGAGTTCTCCATGTTGAACCTTTTCAACACCTTGTCAGTGTACGTGCTTTGGCTAAGCGCTATCAGGCGTTTTGATCTATCTCTATAGATTCTGATGCCCAATACATATGCCGCTTCGCCTAAGTCTTTCATTGAAAACCTCTTTTTCAATGAGTCTTTTATTTCGCTAAGAAAATTCACGTCATTTCCAATCAACAATATGTCATCCACATACAAGATTAGAAATTCTTTTGTGCTCCCACTAAACTTCTTGTAAACACAAGATTCTTCGTCATTCCTGATGAAGCCAAACTCTTTGACCAATTCATCAAAACGAATGTTCCAGCTCCTTGATGCTTGCTTCAGACCATAAATGGCTTTCTAAAGTTTACATACCTTTCTAGCATCCTCATGAATGACAAAACCTTCTGGTTGTATCATGTATACATCCTCTTTGAGGTTTCCATTTAGGAAAGCCGTTTTGACATCCATCTGCCATATTTCATAGTGGAAATAAGCAACAATTGCTAGCAATATCCGAACAGAACTAAGCATAGCTACGGGCGAGAAAGTCTCGTCGTAGTCCACTCCTGGAACTTGCGTGAACCCTTTCTCGACAAGTCTAGCTTTGTGGATAGTAATGTTACCATCTGCGTCCATCTTTCTTTTGAATACCCATTTACAACCAATCGGCTTTACGCCTTCTGGAAGTTCTTCCAAGTTCCAAACTTGGTTTTCGTACATGGATTCCATTTTCGATCTCATGGCTTTGTGCCATTCTTTTGAGCTAGGCCCCGCCATCGCTTCCTTGTAGTGCGCAGGTTCATCGTCTTCAAGAATGAAGATTTCGTTATGAACCCATTCAAGTGGCTGGATAGCCCTACCTGATCTGCGCGCTTCAGTTACAACATTGTCTGAAGTCTCCACATCATATGCGATAACTTCCAGCTCAGTTGTAGGGATATTTCTTCCGGTTCCTTAGCCATATCAACAGTTGCCGAAGATTCACTAATCTCATCAAGTTGTATTGTCCTCCCACTTAATTCTTTGGCAAGAAATTCTTTCTCAAGAAAGACTCCGCTTTTAGAGACAAACACTTTGTGCTCGGAGGGTAGGTAGAAGGAATACCCAATTGTTTCTTTTGGATAACCTACAAAGTTACACTTGTCTGATTTGGGATCGAGTTTGGTACGATGTAAATGTTTTACATGTACCTCACATCCCCAAATTTTAAGATGCGACAAACTGGGTTTCGTCCCATTCCACATCTCATGTGGTGTCGTCTTAACAGACTTAGACGGTGCTCTGTTTAGTGTGTGAGCGGTAGTTTCTAGTGCATGACCCCAAAAAGATATCGGCAGATCTGTAAGAGACATCATTGACCTTACCATGTCCAACAGGGTTCGGTTACGTCTTTCTGATACTCCATTTCTCTGTGGAGTTCCAGGAGGCGTAAGCTGTGAAACGATTTCACGGTCACTCAGATGTTGCCCAAAACTCATGACTAAGATATTCGCCTCCGCGATCAGACCGCGGAAACTTAATCTTTTTGTTATGATGACTTTCTACCTCATTCTGAAATTCTTTAAACTTTTCAAAGGTTCCGACTTATGCTTCATTAAGTAGATATAGCCATACCAACTTAAATCATCAGTAAAAGTCACGAAGTAGAAATACCCACCCCGTGTGGCTGTGCTCATTGGACCACATACATCACTATGTATTATTTCCAATAATTCACCCGCCCATTCAGGATGACCCGTGAACGGCGTCTTGGTCATTTTCCCCATCAGACAAGCTTCACATGTGTCAAATGATTCAAAATCAAAGGACGGTAAAACTCCATATCTCTGGAGTCTTTGCATGCGTTTCTTTCCGATGTGGCCAAGCCGACAGTGCCACAAGTAAGTGGTGGTGGTATCAGCCTTCTTAAGGCGTTTGGCATTCATGTTAAAGACATCATTTTCACATTCAAGATTTAGTATGAAAA
The DNA here is from genome assembly GCF_002162155.2 of Triticum dicoccoides. Lineage (NCBI taxonomy): Eukaryota > Viridiplantae > Streptophyta > Magnoliopsida > Poales > Poaceae > Triticum > Triticum dicoccoides. The sequence continues at coordinate 62,668,809 of NC_041387.1, read as the reverse complement.
GGCCTCCAACAATGGGAGCAAATCCATAAAACATATCCTTACAATAAAGTGAACAACCATTGTTCTCAGACTTGTACGAATACCCATCATGTACTAAACATGATCCGGAGGTAATGTTTCTGCACAACAGTGGAACAAACTAACAGTTACTTAGTTCTAAGATAAATCCTGAAGGGAGACATAGAGGCATAATCCCGACGGCTTGAGCGGCGATCCTAGCGCCGTTCCCGATGCACATCATGACTTCATTCTTTGCCAGCTTGCGCACACTCTGAAGCCCCTGTATCAAGTTGCAAATGTGAGCAACTGATCCGGTATCAAATACCCAAGACTTAGAATTTTCGCAAGCAAGCAAAACATCAATGATATTAACCTTTATAACAATTATACCTTTCTTCTTATCTGCCATGTATATCTTGCAGTTCCTCTTCCAGTGTCCAGTGCCTTTGCAGTGAAAACACACAGTTTCAGTCTTAGCTCCGCCCTTAGGCTTGCCTTTCCTTTTGAAACTGGCAATTTTGTTCACCAGCAACTTTTGCTGATTCTGCATCCTATCTCTTTTGATTTGAGCATCGCTTCATAAAGCGAGGTAAGGATCAAATCATTACCAGGTGTCTTTGGAAAATTAATTCCCTGTTCAGCCATACTATCATAATAGTTTGCTATTTTGACACCTTGTTCGTTTACTAGAGATTCCTTATGTATATTGCGTTCTTCCATGGCTTTAGTCATCTCATGAACTTCAGCTGAATCATGTTTGTGATACAGAACATTTAGAGCCTCGATCATCTCGAAGGTACCAAGTCGTTCATAACATTTCTGTACCACAGGATCCATGCAAGATAACATAAGTTCTTTAACAACACCGAAATCATCCTTTCGTGAGTCAAACACGTGGATGATATCCTGAGCCATTTCTGGCGTAGGGGAATCACCTAGAGGTTGATCAAGCACATAGTCTTTCTTAGCTTCCCTGAGGACAATCCTCAGGTTACGGACCCACTCCGCATAGTTGTTTCCAGTCGCAGCTAACTTCTCTTTCTCTAACATCGGGCCTAAGTTGAACGCGGTGTTGCGAGCCATTTGATCTACAACGGAAAACACAAGTTTCACTTAGACTTTGTTTATAATGAAATTTGCACTAGTGAATAAACATTTTATTCTAAAGTGTGCTCCCACTCAAATCAATATCTCTCAAAATTGATTTTGAGTTATTCAAGATCCAAATATCAATTCAACATCATAGAATCATCATCTCATGACGAGGATTTCAATTGGTAGGCCAACTTGCCGATCACATCTCTATGTGACTCTTGTTCATCTTTCGATGTGTGTGTTCCGAGCTCAGGACGATCCTGCCATGAATGTCAAGACAACCAAGTGATCTTGCTGTGAGGTCTGACCTCACCCGTCTTATATTTCTCCAATCATTCTTACCCATGCGTCCATGGCGCACCCCGAAAGGATAGATGTTGTGACGGTGCTGCACTTGGGAGAACACTGACTACTTGATATTTTAAGTGAGAGATCACCCTAATAAAATCGACAACCGCACAATCAAGAAGGGTGCATCAAGAGGGATAAACATCTCAGGCAATTCATAATAGCATGATATGGTATAGCCTCTTCTGACAGAGAAGTCAAGTATTTCTTCATCTCCGGCATTCGCGTCGGTGTTCACCTTTGCAAAGATTGCCACCACCTTGTCGATGCACCAGATAATATTGCTATCTCCATAGCGGATAAAATAAATGCATTACTTAAGGTTGACACGCAGGTCATTAAAGTGCAATCATATGGCTCCAGCCATCATGCCGAACCATGACAGGCAGGTCATTTTAATTACATCATATAGTCATCTCATACATAATCAAATTGAATATGAGCATTGCTATACCACATCACATGCACATCATGGAAAACCAAGTTAGACGCCTCTAATCGGTTTATGCGAAATTTTATTTTCCGTGGCTTCTAAGGTTTTGACTTAAACCACAACTACCAACATTTTATCATCAAGTATGATTATTCAAGTTGCTAGATTAACATCTCGGGGTGTATGAAACACGAGATAATTACATCTCGAGCCCCATACTAAACTTCGTCATACGCATGACCCCCATGCAGATCATATCTGCAATGCCCTTTCATCTGCGAATTTCATCTTTCTTTTGACTATGGCAGAACCCAAAGAACTGATAGCACTTCCATGATCAATCAGGATCACGGATTGCCAGAACTTTGTCAAATTCCACCATGATGTCTCGAGATTGAGAAAACGCAAATTCTAGGGAAGCAACAAGAACATCGGGTAACAGATTTCATATGTCACCCGCATAAATAATTTTCAGCAATAGATCTCATCTACTCCAAAATTATATTATGCAATACCCATACATCTCCATGTATTCTAGATCGTAACCTGCATCTACGCATAGCACAGATCTTGATGCCACTGTAGGGGAATGCAATGGAAAACAAAAATTTTTGGTATAGCGAGCATGCCCAGGACCACTATGGAGACTGCATACAAGGTTTGATCTGATCCGTACCGACTCAAAGCGCAGCGGAAGAAGAGTCGGTGTAGATCGTCGGTGCAGATCCCCGCAACTAGGATTTACAACCTCCCAACCGCAAGGATGTACTCCCTCTCCGGACAGCCCTTCGGGAGGCGGTCGGATAGTCCCCCGAACGATGTCGCGGGCAGCCCTTCGGGAGGACCCTCGAAACTCGGACGGAGACTCGGACAGCCCTTCAGGAGGACACTCGAGTAGCCCCTCGGGAAAAATATCAAAACTACAATCTCTCTACGGGGTTGCACACATACGATGTCAGCTATCCGGCAGGGCTTCGCCGTCCAAAACTAGTTCCTGCCGGAACCCAGACAGCCTTACGGCTCTACAAAACTCTTTTCGTGGGAGGGAGAGAAGAAGCCAGATAATGCATGGCATGTGTATGAGAGCAAGGGATGAAGAGATGGAAGCCCTCACCTCCTCTATTTATAGGAAACCCAAGGGTTAGTGTGCCTCCACAATTTTACCAAAAACCCCATGCATTAGGTCACACATGAGGGTGTTAAGGTCAAAATGGGATGCCATGTGGAGCTCCAAGGAGCTCCACCACCCATGGCCGGCCACCCCTAGGGGTCCCCCCAAATGGGGTTCCTTCCCTTGTAAGCCACTTCCTTCTAGAACTTTGACCAAGTCCAAAAAGGTGGCTCTACATAAATATCCCAAAAAGCACTTTCACTATTCACGATGACATTTTTCAGCGTCCGTTCGAATTGAAAATATTTATGTGTGCTAAGAACATTTCCAGTACCCACTAAAATAATTTTCAACGCGTTCTGAAACAATTCTGGTTTAGTGATTTTCATCTGCGAAATGCATCTGAAGTGGCTCCGGCAGCTCCGGAACATTTTTGGTTTTTATCTCAGAAAATTCCAAAAAGCTTCCACAATGATTCTAGCACCCTCCAAGCATTATCAGGCATGCGCTGAAACCAATTTGACTTAATAGTATATCCCGAAAAAACTTTTCGGTATCATCAAAACTTATCCGATGACCTCTCTCTGCGGTATGATTCCGCTGTCCGAAACCTTTCCGGTGTTCGAAACTTTTTAGGTGATTTTCTCTCAGACTCCCTATCTAGTATTCAGCAGATAGATGACCCTTAAGCGTGTGACCCTATAGGTTCGGTGAAGTATAGACATGAACTGGAACCTCTCCCGATCAATGATCAACATCGGAGCCTTGGACACCCATATTGACCCCTATACCCACACGAATAAATATTCGAGTGAACCTCCAGTTGCCATGAGCTATTCATGTTGCTTCGCGATATGTCACAAACACCCGAGGTGAGATTTATTGCATTCCTGTGGATCAACAATTTGTCCACCATGCAAGTTACCTTGTTACCAGTTTTGTTCTCTTTTCTCGTTTCCGTGTTCCGGCATCCTAGTGATCAAATCACAATGTGTCTGGCCAGACGATGATTGATACCGTTACACAGAGAGGGCCCAAGTATATCTCTCCATCGTTGGAGGAGCAAATCCCAATCTTGAGCTATCTTGTTACTTGCCATACTTTTCCGTGAACCCGTAAGCCGCCGTAATAGCCACCCAGTTACGGATGACATTTAACATACCCCAAAGTTCACGAAGCAAGTATGAAGGAACTCAATACTCTCATGGTCTAAGGAATTATGCAAACATTAACTTCTCTGTGTTATTAACCCTTAACTTGTGACGAATGTATCTCATATCATAACATCAAAATGGGTCGATTCAACACAAGTGTTCTACTAATAATTGTGCCCTCAAAATTGCCGGCATAGTCATGCCCATGATCAGGAAAACATGATCATCATGCAATACTTGAGCCAGTCATAGAGGCTTGACTAGGAATACATTTTACCGTTCATTATCCCACACGTGCACATGAATTTCCCTCCAAGCCTCGTTTTATTTGCAGACTCGAGAATCATTGCAGTTATAGCATGGAACATATACCTTCATTACAAACCAGGAGATACAAAATAACTGATATTACTGCATCTAGGGCCTATCTCCTATACAAGTACGATCATAGTGCCCCTTAGTTGGTGCTTTATAAGAGAAGATGTAGACTCACTAAAAATAAAAATTGCATACAGTAAATAAGAAGGCCCTTCACAGAGGGAAGTAGGGATTTGTAGAGGTGCCACAGCTCAAAGCAAAAAAGAGAGATACAAACATTTTGGGTGCCATACTTTTCCCGCCAACTAAAACGACTGAGTAATTACCAACCCTTTCCATGCTAGATATATCATAGGCGGTTCCCAAACAGAAAATAAAGTTTATTCCTTTTTCCAAAATTCATTCACATTCCACGGCTAGCCGTATCCACGGGTACCGTCCATACCAACACTTTCGAAGGAATTTATTGTTTGACAACACAAAGTAAACTCATTTTTCATTTCGGGACTGGGCATCCCTAATACCTCTGTCGTACTCTCGTGCAATCACAAGTGAATAAATACTCATCTTGAGAATAACACATCTAGCATGGAAAATATTGGTCACCCCCTGTCGCTTCATGAGCAGTACGAGCACACGAAAAGGAAATTAATTTTGAAAATTAGAGATGGCACATACAAATTTGCTTTGAACGGCACGAAAATACCGCATATATGTAGGTATGGTGGACTCATATGGCAAAACTGGGTTTAAGGATTTTGGATGCACAAGTAGTATTTCTACTTAGTACAAGTGAAGGCTAGCAAAAAGATTGAGAAGCATCCAACCAGGAAACAAAATATCACATCAGCAAGCATTAAGCATAGCTAACACCGAATAATGCACCACAAGTAGGATGTAATTTCATTGCATAACTATTGACTTTCATGTGCTTGCATAGGGAATCACAAACCTTAACACTAATATTCTTACTAAAGCATAATTACTCAGCAACATGACTCACATATCACTATCATCATATGTCAAAACTATTACAAATAATCAAGTTTATTTTGTCCAATGATCTTCATGAAAGTTTTTATTATATCCCTCTTGAATATCTATCACTTTGGGACTAGTTTCATATGTTGCAATTGCTTTTTGACAACCTCAAATAAATTTAAGTGAAGACCATGAGCATAAAGATTTTCATCTCTCAAAATAATATAAGTGAAGCATGAAAGAATTTCTTCAAAAATATTAACTCTCAAATAGATCTAAGTGAAGCACTAGAGCATTTCTTAAAAATTATCAAAGCACGCCATGCACAAAAAGATATAAGTGAAGCACTAGAGCAATTCCAAAGCTCAAAAAAAATTAAGTGAAGCATGAAGAGCAATTCTAGCAAATCATAGCATAATTTTGGCTCTCTCAAATAGGTGTATTCAGCAAGGATACTTGACACAAAACAAAAATCAAAACAAGAAAAGACTCATAAAATATAAGACACTCCAAGCAAAACTCATGATATGTGACGGATAAAAATATAGCTCCAAGTAAAATATCGATGGTCGTTAGAAGAAAGAGGGGATGCCACTTGGGGCATCTCCAATCTTAGTTGCTCATTCATCCTTGAATATTATCTTGGGGAGCCATGGGGAACCCCGAGCTTAGGCTCTTGCTTCTCCTTATTCTTTCATCCATCGTGATCTCACCAAAAACTTGAGAACTTCAATCACACAAAACATAACAAAACCTTCGTGAGATTTGTTAGTATAAAAAGCAAATCATCACTCTAAGTATTGTTGCAAACCCATTCATATTTTATTTTTCCATTATATCTACTGTATTCCAACTTTGATATGGATTATACCCTCCGATAATGTCCATAGATTCATCAAAATAAGCACACAATGCAAAGAAAACAAAATATGTCGAAAACAGAACAGTCTGTAGAAATCTGAAAACTTCGTATACTTATCTAACTCCAAAATTTTAGAAAATTAGGAAAACGTGGGAAATTTGTATATAAATCTTGTGTAAAACAATCACAACAAAATCATGTTTCTATGATTTAGGAAAATTATTTTACTGAGCACAAAAGTTTCTATTTTTCAACAAGATCAAATTAACTATCACCCAACATGATCCCAAAGGTTTAGCTTGGCACAAACACTAATTAAAACATAAAAGCACAACTAAAAGAGAGGCATAATTTTGCAAACACTCAAGAAAAGAGAGAAAAAGGCAAAAATAAATTTTATTCATTGGGTTGCCTCCCAACAAGCGCTATCATTTTACGCCCCTAGTAGGCATAAAGCATAGATTGTCATCTTTATTCTTTTTCTCCGTAGATGTGTTCTTATCAGGAGGTTTTGCGAAAATACCTTGAAATACATTATCCATAGTAATTTTAGCATTATCAAGTTGCCCATCTTTATACCCCCTTTGATTTCCGGCAACAATCCAAGAATATTGTTGATTGACATCATTGAAAACTTGTTGGATTATATCTAAAACGGGAATTTCCTTTTTAAGATTTTTATCAAAAAATTGGTTATTTCCAAGCAAATGTCTCAACAAATAATCACTATTATAAAGAATCTCATTTATTACTGGTTTTTTGCGGCTCATACCGTAAAAATGAAAGATTTCCCTAGCTTCCCATACTATGTAATCAAATTCATTCATAAGAACTTGGGTAGCAATCTTTTTAGCTTTAGAATCTTTTATCGATGGTAGCTCATAAAACTATATTTGCAAGGTAGGATGGGTACAAATAAATCTATTTTCAAGTTTCGGAACTAGTGCGGAAATAGCTTCCGCATAAGATTTAGTTCTTCTAAGTATAGGAGTATCATCAAGGGTCAAATTTCCGACAGAATTGAAAAATTCATGAATATGTTCTTTTCACATAACGTTCCCTTGCCCCAAAACAAAAGTTTTGGTATCTAGATTGCTAGATCATCCAATTTTAGGAGTTTGGCCATCATCTGTTTCTGTCATGCCAAAGTAACTCATGGAGAAAGGTTCAAGCAAATAAGAGATCTGACTAGCAAAAGGAAAACAAAAATGAGGGCGAATAAAATGGCAAATTTTTGTAAAGTGGGCGAGATGAACACGAGAGGAAAATGGCAAATAATGTAAATTGCAAGGACATGAGATTTGTGATTAGGTACCTGATAGAAGTTGATGATGTCTTTCTGGGAAGAGCGCCAGAAATTCCCATTGATAATCCTTTCTTGTATTGTATCTGCGTCTGTATTTTCCCCAACGAGTAAGGCATGATGCAGTACAATGAAGGTAGGTATTTCCCTCAGTTATGAAACCAAGGTTAATGAACCAATAGGAGAACCAAGCAACACTCTGTAAACGGTACCTGCACTCTGTTGGAAAAGGCAGCGTCTAGGAGGCGCTTAGGCACGCTTAGGCGCTAGGCGATGGCCAAACGCCTCGCTTAGGGCATAAATGGATGTCTAGGTAGGAAAAGCAAGAAATTGTCTACCCAAGTAAGAAACCATGCCATATTGCACTGATATGCCAAACAATTCATATTCTAATGGCAGTAGCTGGTAGTTCACTTATTTATAAGACCTAAATTAATATTGATACACATATAATAACCACAGATACACCCTGATAGTGAAAACTATATTACCGCCTAGGCCGCGCCTAGAGCGCCTAAGCAACGCCTAGGCACTAGGCAAAGGCCAGCCGCCTCACTGATACGTCTCCAACGTATCTATAATTTTTGATTGTTCCATGATATTATATTACCCGTTTTGGATGTATATGGGCTTTACTTTACACTTTTATATCATTTTTGGGACTAACCTACTAACCGGAGGCCCATCCCGAATTGTTGTTTTTTGCCTATTTCAGGGTTTCGAAGAAAAGGAATATCAAACAGAGTCCAAACGGAATGAAACCTTCAGGAGCGGTCTTTTTGGAACAAACATGATCCAGGGGACTTGGAGTGGACGTCAAGCAGCAGAGGAGGCGGCCACGAGGGTGCCCCCTGCACCCCCTACAGGTGGGCACGCCCCCCACCCTCGTGGGCCCCTTGAGCGTCCACCGACCTACTTCTTCCTCCTATATATACCCACGTACCCTGAAACCATCAAGGAGCACCACAAAAAAACAATTTCCACCACCGTAACCTTCTGTATCCGCGAGATCCCATCTTGGAGCCTTTGCCGGCGCTCCACCGAAGGGGGAATCGACCACGGAGGGCCTCTACATCATCTCCAAGGCCCTTCCAATGAGTTGTGAGTAGTTTACCACAGACCTTCAGGTCCATAGTTATTAGCTAGATGGCTTCTTCTCTCTCTTTGAATCTCAATACAAAGTTCTCCTCGATCTCTTGGAGATCTATTCGATGTAACTCTTTTTGCAGTGTGTTTGTCGAGATCCGATGAATTGTGGGTTTATGATCAAGTTTATCTATGAGAAATATTTGAATCTCCTCTGAATTCTTTTATGTGTGATTAAGTTATCTTTGCAAGTCTCTTCAAATTATCAGTTCGGTTTGGCCTACTAGATTGATTTTTGTTGCAATGGGTGAAGTGCTTAGCTTTCGGTTCAATCTTGTGGTGTCCTTTCCCAGTGACAGCAGGGGCAGCAAGGCACATATTGTATTGTTGCCATCGAGGATAAAAAGATGGGGTTTATATCATATCCATGAGTTTATCTCTCTACATCATGTCATCTTTCTTAATGCTTTACTCTGTTCTTTATGAACTTAATACTCTAGATGCATGCTGGATAGCGGTCGATGTGTGGAGTAATAGTAGTAGATGTAGGCAGGAGTCGGTCTACTTGTCACGAATGTGATGCCTATATTCATGATCATGCCTAGATAATCTCATAATTATTTGCTTTTCTATCAATTGCTCGACAGTAATTTCACCCACCGTAATATTTATGCTATCTTGAGAGAAGCCACTAGTGAAACCTATGGCCCTTGGGTCTATCTTTTATCATATAAGTTTTCAATCTACTTTTATTTGCTTCTTTACTTTTCCTATCTATATCATAAAAATACCAAAAATATTTATCTTATCATATTATCTCTATCAGATCTCACTTTCGCAAGTGGCCATGAAGGGATTGACAACCCCTTTATTGTGTTGGTTGCGAGGTTCTTGTTTGTTTGTGTAGGTGTGTGGGACTTTTGAGGAGCCTCCTACTGGATTGATACCTTGGTTCTCAAAAACTGAGGGAAATACTTACACTACTATTGATGCATCACCCTTTCCTCTTCAAGGAAAACCAACGCAAGCTCAATACATAGCAAGAAGGATTTCTGGCGTCGTTGCCGGGGAGGTCTTCGCTCAAGTCAAGACATACCAAGTACCCATCACAAACTCATCTCCCTCGCATTACATTATTTGCCATTTGCATCTCGTTCTCCTCTCCCCCACTTCACCCTTGCCGTTTTATTCGCCCTCTCTTTCCCAACCTCCCCTCTCTCTCTTTTGCTTGCCTTTTTGTTTGCTTGTGTATTGGATTGCTTGTCACGATGGCGCAATATATTACCAAATTGTGTGAGTTTTCCAATACCAATAATAATGATTTCCTTAGTACTCCGATTGCTCCTCTTAATGATGTTGAGTCTTGTGAAATCAATGTTGCTTTACTGAATCTTGTTATGAAAGATCAATTCTCCGGCCTTCCTAGTGAAGATGTCGCTACCCATCTAAACAACTTTGTTGATTTGTGTGAGATGCAAAAGAAGAAAGATACGGATAATGATATTGTTAAATTGAACTTATTTCCGTTTTCACTTAGAGATTGTGCTAAAGTTTGGTTTTTGTCTTTGCCTGAAAATAGTATTGGTTCATGGAATAAGTGCAAAGATGCTTTTATCTCTAAGTACTTTCCTCCCGCTAAGATCATCTCTCTTAGGAACGATATTATGAATTTTAAACAACTTGATCATGAGCATGTTGCCCAATCTTGGGAAAGGATGAAATTAATGATTCGCAATTGCCCTACTCATGGTTTGAATTTATGGATGATCATACAAAACTTTTATGCCGTATTGAATTTTGCTTCTAGAAATCTTTTAGATTCGGCCGCGGGAGGCACTTTTATGGAAATCACCTTAGGAGAAGCTACTAAACTCCTTGATAACATTATGGCTAATTATTCTCAATGGCACACCAAAAGATCTACAAGTAAAAAAGTGCATGCTATAGAAGAAATTAATGTTTTGAGTGGAAAGATGGATCAACTTATGAAATTGTTTGCTACTAAGAGTGCTCCTATTGATCCCAATGATATGCCTTTTTCTACTTTGATTGAGAATAATAATGAATCTATGGATGTGAATTTTGTTGCTAGGAATAATTTTGGTAACAATGCTTATAGAGGAAACTTTAATTCTAGACCGTTCCTTAGTAAATCCTCTAAAAATTATGGAAATTCCTACAATAATTCTTATGGTAATTTTAATAAGATGCCCTCTGATTTTGAGACTAACATTAAAGAATTTATGATCTCTCAAAAGAATTTTAATGCCTTGCTTGAAGAAAAATTGCTTAAAGTTGATGATTTGGCTATGAACGTTGATAGACTTTCTCTTGATGTTGATTCTTTGAAACTTAGAGCTACTCCTCCTAAGCATGATATCAATGAGTCTCTCAAGGCTATGAGAATTTACATTGATGAGTGCAAAGAAAGAACCGCTAGATTGCGTGCTAAGAAAGATTGCTTTGTAAAAGCGTGTTCTTCTAGGTTCCACGAAAATATTGATGAATATTTAAAAGTTATTTATGTGTCCCCTATTAAATATTTGTTTTGCAATATGAATCTTAATAATGATGGGACTGGAGATGAGTCCACTTTAGTTAAAAGGCGCCCCAATGATTCGGAGTTTTTAGATCTTGATGCTAAGTTTGGTAAAAGTGGGATTGGAGAGGTCAAGATTTTAAATAGCATTGAACCCACTATCTTGGATTTGAAGGAATTTAATTATGATAATTGTTGTTTAGTAGATTGTATTTCCTTGTTGCAATCCATGTTAAATTCTCCTCATGCTTATAGTCAAAATAAAGCCTTTATCAAACATATTGGTGATGCCTTGACGCAATCTTATGAGGAAAAACTTAATTTGGAAGTTTCTATAGCTAGAAAACTTTATGATGAGTGGGAACCTAATATAAAGATTAAAATTAAAGATCATGCGTGTTATGCTTTGTGTGATTTGGGTGCTAGTGTTTCCACGATTCCGAAAACTTTATGTGATATTCTAGGTTTCCATGATCTTGATGATTGCTCTTTAAATTTGCACCTTGCGGATTCTACCATTAAGAAACCTATGGGAAAGATCAATGATGTTCTTATTGTTGCAAATAGGAATTATGTGCCTGTAGATTTTATCTTTCTTGATATAGATTGCAATCTTTCATGTCCTATTCTTCTTGGTAGACCTTTCCTTACAACGATTGGTGCAATTATTGATATGAAGGAAGGGAATATTAGATTCCAATTTCCGTTAAGGAAAGGCATGGAGCACTTTCAAAGAAAGAAAGTTAAATTACCTTATGAATCTATCATGTGAGCTACTTATGAATTGAGTGCCCAAGATGGCACTACTTAGATCTATCCTCGCTTTTATGCCTATCTAGGGGTGTTAAACGATAGCGCTAGTTCGGATGCAACCCAATTTTATTTTTGTTTTTTCGTTTTTGCTTCTGTTTAGTAATAAATATTCCATCTACATTTTGTTTAGATGTGTTTCTATGTTTTAATTAGTGTTTGTGCCAAGTAGAACCTATAGGATAACCTATGGTGATAGTTAATTTGATTCTGCTGAAAAACATAAACTTTGCGCGCACGAAAATAATTTTAGTAATTCATAGAAATGTGATTTTGTGTTGATTCGTTTTTCTGTACATCAATAGAAAAAAATTCCAGGACTTCCTATTTTGGTAGGATTTTTAGAGTTCCAGAAGTATTCGAGACTTACAGATTGCTACAGACTTTTCTGTTTTCGACAGATTCTGTTTTTCATGTGTTGTTTGCTTATTTTGATGCATCTATGGCTAGTATGTAGGGGTATGAACCATACAAAAAGCTGTAATACAGTAGGTTTAACACCAATATAAATAAATAATGAGTTCATTACAGTACCTTATGTGGTGGTTTTTCTTTCTTACACTAACGGAGCTTATGAGATTTCCTGTTGAGTTTTGTGTTGTGAAGTTTTCAAGTTTTGGGTAAAGATTTGATGGATTATGGAATAAGGAGTGGCAAGAGCCCAATCTTGGGGATGCCCATGGCACCCCAATATATTCAAGGATAACCAAAATCCTAAGCTTGGGGATGCCCCGGAAGGCATCCCCTCTTTCGTCTTCATCTATCGGTAACTTTACTTGGAGCTATATTTTTATTCACCACATGATATGTGTTTTGATTGGAGCGTCTTGTATGATATTAGTCTTTGATTTTTAGTTTACCACAATAATCCTTGCTTTACACACCTTTTGGGAGAAGCCCACTTGATTAGAATTTATTAGAATACTCTATGTGCTTCACTTATATCTTTTGAGCTAGATAGTTTTTGCTCTAGTACTTCACTTAAATATTTTAGAGCACGGCGGTGGCTTAATTTTGAAGAAACTGTTAATCTATCATGCTTCACTTATATTATTTTGAGAGTCTTTTAGAACAGCATGGAATTTGCTATGGTTATAAAATTGGTCCTAGAATGATGGGCATCCAAGTTGGGTATAATAAAAATTATCTTATAGGAAGTGAATTGGATGCTATGATCAATTTGATACTTGATAATTGTTTTGAGATATTGAGGTGGTGATATTAGAGTCATGCTAATTGGGTGATTATGAATTTAAAGAATGCTTGTGTTGAAGTTGGCAAGTCCCATAGCATGCACGTATGGTAACCGTTGTGTAACAAATTTGAAACATGAGGTGTTCTTAGATTGTCATCCTTATGAGTGGCAGTCGGGGACGAGCGATGGTCTTTTCCTACCAATCTATCCCCCTAGGAGCATGCGCGTAGTGCTTGGTTTTTGATGACTTGTAGATTTTTGCAATAAGTATATTAGTTCTTTATGACTAATGTTGAGTCCATGGATTATACGCACTCTCACCCTTCCATCATTGCTAGCCTCTTCGGTACCGTGCATTGCCCTTTCTCACCTTGAGAGTTGGTGCAAACTTCGCCGGTGCATCCAAACCCCGTGATACGATACGCTCTATCACACATAAACCTCCTTATATCTTCCTCAAAACAGCCACCATACCTACCTATGATGGCATTTCCATAGCCATTCCGAGATATATTGCCATACAACTTTCCACCATTCCATTCATCATCATGACACACATCATCATTGTCATATTGCCTTGCATGATCATGTAGTTGACATCGTATTTGTGGCAAAGCCACCATGCATAATTTTTCATACATGTCACTCTTGATTCATTGCCCATCCCGGTACACCGCTGGAGGCATTCATATAGAGTCATATCTTGTTCTAGTTTTGAGTTGTAATTCATGAGTTGTAAATAAATAGAAGTGTGATGATCATCATTATTAGAGCATTATCCAAAAAAAAAGAGAAAGGCCAAAAAGAAAGGCCCAAAAAAAAAAAGGGGGCAATGTTACTATCCTTTTCCACACTTGTGCTTCAAAGTAGCACCATGTTCTTCATATAGAGAGTCTCATATGTTGTCACTTTCATATATTAGTGGGAATTTTTCATTATATAACTTGGCTTGTATATTCCTACAATGGGCTTCCTCAAATGCCCTAGGTCTTTGTGAGCAAGCAAGTTGGATGCACACCCACTAGTTTCTTTTGTTTGAGCTTTCATACATTTATAGCTCTAGTGCATCCGTTGCATGGCAATCCCTACTCCTCATGTTTACATCAATTGATGGGCATCTCCATAGCCCGTTGATTATCCTTGTTAACATGAGACTTTCTTACTTTTTGTCTTCTCCACACAACCTCCATCATCATATTCTATTCCACCCATAGTGCTATATCCATGGCTCACGCTCATTTATTTGCGTGAAAGTTGAAAAAAGTTTGAGATTACTTAAGTACAAAACAATTGCTTGGCTTGTCATCGGGGGTGTGCAAGATGAGAGCATTTTTGTGTGACGAAAATGAAGCATAGCCTAACTATATGATTTTGTAGGGATGAACTTTATTTAGCCATGTTATTTTGAGAAGACATGATTGCTTTGATTAGTATGCTTGAAGTATTACTACTTCTTATATTAATATGAACTTTTATTTTCAATCATTTGGATCTGAACATTCACGCAACAATAAATAAAATTACATTGAGAATTATGCTTGGTAGCATTCCACATCAAAAATTCCGTTTTTATCATTTACCTACTCGAGGATGAGCAGGAATTAAGCTTGGGGATGCTTGATACGTCTCCAACATATCTATAATTTTTTATTGTTCCATGCTATTATATTACCCGTTTTGGATGTTTATGGGCTTTACTTTACACTTTTATATCATTTTTGGGACTAACCTACTAACCGGAGGCCCGACCCGAATTGCTATTTTTTGTGCCTATTTGAGTGTTTCGAAGAAAAGGAATATCAAACGGAGTCCAAATGGAATGAAACCTTCGGTAGCGATCTTTTTGGAGCAAACGTGATCCAGGGGACTTGGAGTGGACGTCAAGTAACAGAGGAGGCAGCCACGAGGGTGCCCGGCGCGCCCCCTACAGGTGGGCGCGCCACCCACCCTCGTGGGCCCCTCGAGCGTCCACCGACCTACTTCTTCCTCCTATATATACCCACGTACCCTCAAACCATCCAGGAGCACCATGAAAAACTATTTCCACCGCCGTAACCTTATGTATCCGCGAGATCCCATCTTGGAGCCTTCGCCGACGATCCACCGGAGGGGGAATCGACCACGGAGGGCCTCTACATCATCTCCAAGTCCCTTCCGATGAGTTGTGAGTAGTTTACCATAGACCTTCATGTCCATAGTTATTAGCTAGATGGCTTCTTCTCTCTCTTTGAATCTCAATACAAAGTTCTCCTCAATCTTCTTGGAGATCTATTTGATGTAACTCTTTTTGCGGTGTGTTTGTCGAGATCCGATGAATTGTGGGTTTATGATCAAGTTTATCTATGAGAAATATTTGAATCTCCTCTGAATTCTTTTATGTGTGATTAAGTTATCTTTGCAAGTCTCTTTGAATTATGAGTCTAGTTTGGCCTACTAGATTGATCTTTCTTGCAATGGGAGAAGTGCTTAGCTTTGGGTTCAATCTTGTGGTGTCCTTTCCCAGTGACAGCAGGGGCAGCAAGGCACATATTTTATTGTTGCCATCGAGGATAAAAAGATGGGGTTTATATCATATTGCATGAGTTTATCTCTCTACATCATGTCATCTTTCTTAATGCGTTACTCTGTTCTTTATGAACTTAATACTCTAGATGCATGCTGGATAGCGGTCGATGTGTGGAGTAATAGTAGTAGATGCAGGCAAGAGTCGTTCTACTTGTCATGGACGTGATGCCTATATACATGATCATGCCTAGATAATCTCATAATTATTCGCTTTTCTATCAATTGCTCGACAGTAATTTGTTCACCCACCGTAATACTTATGCTATCTTGAGAGAAGCCACTAGTGAAACCTATGGCCCCCGGGTCTATCTTTTATCATATAAGCTTTCAATCTACTTTTATTTGCATCTTTACTTTTCCTATCTATATCATATAAATACCAAAAATATTTATCTTATCATATTATCTCTATCAGATCTCACTTTCGCAAGTGGCCGTGAAGGGATTGACAACCCCTTTATTGCATTGGTTGCGAGGTTCTTGTTTTTTTGTGTAGGTGCGTGGGACTTCTGAGGAGCCTCCTACTGGATTGATACCTTGGTTCTCAAAAACTGAGGGAAATACTTACGCTACTATTGCTGCATCACCCTTTCCTCTTCAAGGAAAACCAACGCAAGCTCAAGATGTAGCACTCACTTACGCTTACCGCTTTATCCAACCTCACAAAGAACAAATACTTCCAACCCGATGCAAAGAGGGGTTGTCAATCCCTCCCGGGTAAAAGATTGGTAAAGTGATAGATTGGTAGGTGCAAAAAAAAATAAAGGCAAATAAAATTCAGCGATGTGTATTTCGGTTTTTGAAAATATAGATCTGAAAATGAAAGATGCAAATAAATAAAAAGGTAAATAGCAATATATATCTGAAAATATATGATGAGAAAATAGACTCGGGGGCCGTAGATTTCACTAGTGGCTTCTCTCGAGAAAATAGCATACGGTGGGTAAACAAATTACTGTTGGGCAATTGATAGAACTTCAAATAATTATGACGATATCCAGGCAATGATCATTATATATGCATCACGTCCAAGATTAGTAGATCGATTCCTGCCTGCATCTACTACTATTACTCCACACATCGACCGCTATCCAGCATGCGTCTAATGTATTAAGTTCATGGAGAAACGGAGTAATGTAATAAGAAAGATGACATGATGTAGATAAGATCTATGCATGTAGGAATAGACTCCATCTTTTTATCCTTAATAGCAACGATCAATACGTGTCTTGATGCCCCTTCTGTCACTCTGAAAGAACACCGCACGATCGAACCCATGACAGAGCACCTCTTCCCATGGCAAGAAAAATCGATCTAGTCGGCCTAACTAAACCAAAGATTCGAAGAAGAAATACAAGGCTATAGCTATAAGGAATCATGCATACAAGAGACCAAAGAAACTCAAATAACTTTAATGGATAAAAAGATCTGATCGTAAACTCAAAGTTCGTCGGATCCCAACAAACGCATCGCAAAGAGTTACATCAAATAGATCTCCAAGAGACCATTCTATTGAGAATCAAAAGAGAGAGAGGAAGCCATCTAGCTACTAACTACAGAGCCATAGGTCTACAATGAACTACTCACGCATCATCGGAGAGCCACCAATGAGGATGATG
>NC_041387.1:62629243-62650972 GCF_002162155.2 Triticum dicoccoides | reverse complement strand
GCTCCCATCGGAGCCCCCCTCTAGTACTTCTTTGGCCCAACAGGTGTCTTCTGATCCAAAAAACTTATACAAAAAGTTTCTTTGCGTTTGGACTCCGTTTGGAATTGATATTATGCGAAGTAGAAAACAAGCAAAAAACAGTAACTGGCAGTGGGCACTATGTAAATAAGTTAGTCCCAAAAGATGATATAAAGTTGCTATAAAATGATTGTAAAACATCCAAGAATGATAATATTACAACATGGAACAATCAAAAACTATAGATACGTTGGAGACGTATCAGCGGGTTGCGTGCGCAGAGCCGACGCGACGATGTCGGTGGAGATGTCTGGCTCATGCTCTGACTTGCCGATCTTTCCGATGAAGACGTGGATTCCGCCGAAGGGGACCCGATACCCATACTCGATTGAGTTGGCCTCGGGGCCCCAGTCAGCATCGTCGATGTAGAGCTTGATGCGGCAACTCTTAGTCACCCTTCCAATGACGTATCCCTCGATCCCTGGAAAAGTGCCCTTTAAGAACATGAAACCCCTGTGCGCTGGCCCCATGGCCCCATGGTGGGCGCCAACTGTCGTGGGTTTGTCATGGCAGATGCCCTTGTGAAAGGGCTTAGGTGTGGAGCCATCGCAACATAGGTTAGCTTAAAGGGGTTGAACAGGACGAGAGACACGGGTTTACCGAGGTTCGGCCCCTCACCGACGAGGTAAAAGCCTACTTCCTGCTCTATGTTCTATTGATTGAGTATGGATTACAAGGGAACGGAATCGCTTAACCTAGCTCTCGATTGATTGTAACTTAAGTTTACCCGCCGCAGGGTATCGCCTTTATATACACAGGTCGAGCCCCTGGGCTTTACAAGAGTCCAAGTCAGATCACACAACATGACCGACCCGGGTTTTAAGTCGCCTTGCCTTGCTAGGCAATTTGCCATCGCAGGGGCGGTGGCAGGGGGCGTGCCGGGGCTAGACACCCCCAACGATCAGCCCCCCCTAAGAATTCAGAGCATGCACTAGCACTGTATATACACTAATGGCTGGAAATAATCACGTAATTAGCATTGAAAGCATTGTCAAATCCTGTATCTCACGTGGCCCGTCTGCATCGAAGCCCAAGTAATAAGCCCATGTGATTTAGGCCACCCTGAAAGCATCAAGGTTACAGTTGGCTCTTTTGGTTTTTGTTTTTAGTTCCATGTATGACCTAGCCGCCTAGCGCCGCTGCTCATCATGACTACTCCCTCCGTTCCGATTTACTCACGATGAGTAAATCAAAGCGGGGGGAGTAGATCGTAAATCGATCGATTTTGATTCCTCCCCCTCCTTTGTCCATGGAGGCACCATAGCTGGATACATCGAATCTTCACCCGGCGCCATGGACAATTACCTGCGCGGCACCGTCATGCTATGATGATCAAGCCCAAGGCCGCTTTGCCTCCATTGATATCCTGTTGTGTCTTGCAAACACTAGATTAAAAGGTAAATCTCACACATCTTAATAGTTAATACTGATGGATAGTGCTTTTTATGAGTTTAGATCTACCAGTATGGTTACTTAATACTCCAACGTTGATTATTTCTGCCAAACTAGATGGATTGTTTTAATTTTGTTCATCGAGTATAATGCGTACAAGGCAATAGATTAATTTGTTGATTAGATGCACTTAAAAAATATGAGCATTGCTACATTAATGATATTTTGCGGCTGATTTTTGCACGACAAAAAATTGCAGTCATGTATCCATGTCGTTCTGTGGGTTACAACCGTCAATCATGAGGGTCGTATGATTTTCGTTCAGCACTCCATCGTTCGCACAATTATTCCAGAAAAATGTTATGGCTAATGAATGAAAGGGTTCTGCCTTAATATTATGCAATAGTTGTATGCATCAAGATCCAAGTTATTGGGGAAGAGTCATCCTCTAATAAAAATCTTTTGTGGGTTTCGTTAGATTCTTTGCCCCCCTCATGTTGAAATCTTGGCTCCGCCCCTGCGCCATCGGGCGGGTCACACCTCCGGGTTATGATGCCATGTCCGGGTCTTGGGCCTTCTACAGGACCGCTTTGTAAGCTGCCTCCAGTCTTCATGCCTTATCTTCTTGGGCCTACTTTAGGCTTTCACTTATCAGTCGCCAATAGTGTAACCCGGCCCCTCCTGGGCAGGTCACACCGTGGGGTTATATCCCCAACACCACTCATTTGACTTTTTCTGGTGTAATTCATGGACGGTCTCATGAAGGATAACAACTCTATCTAGGATGTGTCTGCCTTGCATAAAAGTTGTCTATGAAGGTTGAACCACATGTTCAGCGACCGAATTTAGCCTAGTAGTCACAACCCTCATGAATATTTTGAAACTAACATTAAGGAGGAAAATAGGTCTATATTGGTGTATTCTTTCAGCCCCATGAACCTTAGGTAATAAAATAATCTCATCGAAGTTTAAGTGAAACAATTCTAGTTGGCCATCATGCATGTAGGTCGCTAAACAAAAGTAGGAAATCCGATTTGATGACTTTTGAGAAGTTCTGATAGAACTCAGCGGGAAAACCATCCGGAACCGAGGCTCTGTTATGCACCATTAGGAAAACCATCTTTCTAACTTCCTCCATGGATTATGTGGCTGTTAGAAGGTTGTTTTCCTCATCAAAGACCTGGGGATGTTAGCAGTTCAGGACTCATCCATCGAGAAATTTCCTTCATTTGGGGATCCGAACTAATATTTATAATAATTAGTGATATAAGATTTAAGTTGCTCGATCATGCCCTCATCCTGTGGTAGGGAATGAATTATTTTCTTCCGGTGTCGGCCGTTGGCGAATCCATGGAAATACCTAGTATTCGAATCACCTTTCAGGATAAGTTTAGAGTTATTATGCTGGTACCATTTGAGTTCCTCTTCACGCGACATGTTAGCTATCCGTGCATTCGAATGATTCTTGATCTTGATTTCACGCTCAGATAGAGGTCCAACCTCTGACAAAGCTTCTAATTCATCATTGATAGATGAAAGACGAAGGTTCTCCTTTTTGAAGATACCCACCATAAGCCAAGCCCAACTACTAAGGAATTTACATAATGCACGGATTTTGTTATGCCATATGTGTATTGGGGTAGGCCCGGTCACCGGTTTCTCCCACACCTCCTTGACCATGTCATGTAAGCCATCCCGAAGCAACCACCCAAGTTTGAACTTGAACTTGCGTCTATGTTGTGGTCGTGGCAACCTAGTAGTTAGGAGAATGGGTGTGTGGTCTAATATAGCCTCGATACGAGGTAGAGCCCGAACAGACACCATAGGAAATTTAGATTCCCAGTTGGTATCCAATAAAATGTGATCTAGTTTCTCATATGTTGGTTCCAGAAGACTGTTCGCCCAAGTAAATTGTCTTCCGACCATGGAAACCTCATGCTGATCTAGACTATCGATGACAACAATTAAAAAGGAAAGCCCAATGATTATCAAACCTATCATGACTTTTCTCATTTGGAAATCAAAGCAATTTGAAATTCCCACCTATAAGAATGAAATATGGATTATCTTACGCTAGATTAACCAATTCACGTAGAAAATGGGACTTGAACTCATCCTGGGCTGCCCCATACATGGCGAGGAGGGTCCATGTTGACGATGTCCTGGACTAAGGGGTACTAATCTAGTCGGCCCATAGTCCTCGGGCTAGGCCGGTAGGCCCACATTCTCACTAAGGAAGACTCCGAAAGTTGTACGCCTGGATGAGATCAAGACTATGCCTGCCGAAGACTTGACGTATACTCCAAGATACCTCTGCCGCCTCCATGCGATCCTCTGGATACCGACAATGTAACCCTAGATACCCTACCTGGTGTGTATGTAAGCCAAGGGGTTTAGCCCGTAGAGGGGAGGGAATCACAATTACATTCGCCTAGCCCTAGAGGTAGAACACAACTCATGATCTCGACATAGATCAACTCTGTACTTGATACATATCCATCAATATACACAAGAGAAGGACATATGGTTTTACCTCCATCAAGAGGGCCCGAACCTGGGTAAACATCGTCTCCCCTATTCTTGCTACCACCAATCCGAGATCCACAGCTCGGGACACCCTACCCCAAGGTCTGCCGGATTTCACACCGACACTGGTGCTTTCATTGAGAGTTCTGCTATGTGGTAACCAGAAGGATCGATGACTCATCTGCAAATCAACTACGACACCGACCACAGGGACGTTTACGCCCCCAAACAAATTTTCGTGTTTGGCAGTGTGATCTTTTGCGCCGACTCGAGAAGCCATATGTCCTTCATCAAGAACTATGCCCCGGATCAGATCGAGACTTTTAGAGGCTTGGAATACACCACGGATTCCCGCAGGGAACTTGTCCTATCAGGTTGGACGCCCGGCCGGGTTGAGGGTCTGTTGGACATCGGAGGTTCAACTCTGGAACCAATCTCCTTCGAGGACATTGGACCGGGCCCTCTGGCATAGCCAGAGGGACCCAACATGACAACCTGATAACCCAGAAGTATAGGGGATCGCAATAGTTTTTGAGGCTAGAGTATTCAACCCAAATTTACAGATTCGACACAAGAGGAGCCAAAGAATATTTGAAGGTATTAGCAGCTGGGTTGTCAATTCAACCACACCTCGAGATTAATTATCTACAGCAAAGCAATTAGTAGCAAAGTAATATGATAGTTTTGATGATAGTAGCAGCAACAACAGTAACGGTAATAGTGATAGCAGTGATATTGTAGCAGTAATGATAGCAGTAGCAATAGTAGTAACTTTAGCACACACAATATAAGATAAATTCGTAGGCATTGGATCGGTGACTCGTTGGATGATATTCATCATGAGACAGTTATAACCTAGGGTGATACGACACTAGCTCCAGTTCATAAATATAATGTAGGCATGTATTCCGTAAATAGTCATACGTGCTTATGAAAAGAACTTGCATGCCATCTTTTGTCCTACCCTCCCGCGGCAGCGGGGTCCTATTGGAAACTAATGGATATTAAGGCCCCCTTTTAATAGACAACCGGAACAAAGCATTAACACATAGTGAATAAATGAACTCCTCAAACTACGGTCATCACCGGGAGTGGTCCTGACTTCTGCCATTCCGGGGTTGCCGGATTATATCACGTAGTAGGTGACTATAACTTGCAAGATCGGATCTACAACATGGATATAATGGTGATAACATAAACGGTTCAGATCTGAAATCATGGCACCTGTGCCCAAAGTGACAAGCATTAAGCATAGCAAAGTCATAGCAACATCAGTCTCAGAACATAGTGGATACTAGGGATCAAGCCCTAACAAAACTAACTCGATTACATGATGAATCTCATCCAACTCCTCACCGAGCAGCGAGCCTACGAAGGAATAACTCACTCCTGATGGGGAGCATCGTGGAATTGGCGATGGAGATGTGTTGGTGATGACGAAGATTGAAGATCCCTCTCTTCGGAGCCCCAAACGGACTCTAGATTTGCCCTCCTGAGGAAGAACAGGGCTTGGCGGTGGCTCCATCTCGTGAAACGCGATAATTCTTTCTCCTCGACTTTTTTTTGGAAATATGGGATTTTATAGCGTCGGTTTGGGGGTCAGCGGGGCCACCAGGTGGGTAGCACCCACCTGGGCGCGCTTGGGGGGTGGGGGGGCTGGCGCGCCCTGGTGGGTTGTGCCCACCCAGGTGCCCCCCTCAGGTCCATCCCACCTCCAGAAATTCTCTTTTATTGTATAAAAAATCCTCGCAAAGTTTCCTTCCACTCCGAGAACTTTTATTTCTGCACAAAAATAACACCATGGTAGTTCTGCTGAAAACAACGTCAGTCCGGGGTTAGTTTCATTCAAATCATGCGAATTAGAGTCCAAAACAAGAGGGAAAGCGTTAGGAAAAGTAGATACGTTGGAGACATACCAACTCCCCCGAGCTTAAACCTTTGCTTGCCCTCAAGCAATTCAGTTGATAAACTGAAAGTGAAAAAGAAAAACTTTTATGAACTCTTTTGCTCTTGTTTCATAAATAAGCTTAAACAGCACCCAGGTTTTCAGCAAAGATTATAACTAACCATGTCGACAATAACTCTTAAAAATTATAATAACTCATATCAATGACATAATCAACTAGAGAGCAATAATAAGATATCTCAAATAGCAACAAAATAACATTGTCAAAACAACCATGATATAATATGACAATAGTGGTATCTCGCTAGCCCTTTCTGAGACCGCAAAACATAAATGCAGAGCACCCCCAAAGTTCAAGCAGTGACTAAACATTGTAATTCATGGTAGAAAAGATCCAGTCATGATGCACCCAACATTAGCTATACACAATGCATCAGCATGACAGCAGTGCTCCCAGGTTCTGGCGCTTATTTGAGAAGGTGATATCACACCATAAAAGTAAATGGATAGTCCCTTCGCAGAGGGAAGCAGTTATTTGCAGAGGTGCCAGAGCTCATGTTTTTAAAACAGAGGTAAATGATATTTTGAGACATGCACCCTTCTTATTCACTTGACGACCATCAGCTATCAATATCTTCCATGCTAAGCACGCTAGTGGCCGTTCCCAAGCGGAAATATAAAGGTTATGACTCCATTGGGAGTTTTTGTTTGATTATTTGTAAGCTCTTTTTCTTTTTGCAATTTGGGACTGGGCATCCTTATTACCACAGTTTTCTCGTGCGATGGCAAGTGAATAAACACTCCTCCTAAGAATAACCCGCTTAGCATGGAAGATACCAACTACCTCCTGTCGTTCCATGAACAATCCAGGCACACACAACGGATATTTATTTGAAGTTTTTAGAGGTGGCACATGCAAATTTACTTAGGACGGCAGGGTAATAGTGCATATAGGTAGGTATGGTGGACTCATCTGGAATAACTTGAGTTTCAGGTTTTTGATGTACAAGCAGAGTTCCCACTTAGTAGAGGTGAAGGCTAGCAAATAGGTTGAGAAGCGGCCAGTTAGAGAGCAATAACGGTCATGAACATGCATTATCCATAAGTAACATTGGACACTAGCATGAGTAGGATATGAACACCATGAACATAAATATCATAGAGGCTATGTTCGTTTTGATTCAACTACATGCATGAACATGTGCCAAGTCAAGCCACTCGAACATTCAGAGGAGGATACCATATGATCATACTACATCACAATCTTGTTAACGCAATGTTGATATCCAAGATAAGTCATTATTCACTCCTAGCTACTTATGCATGGCATGAGAAACTATAATCTCTAATTGTCATTGCAAACATGTTTAATCATAATAGGCTGAAGCATGGATACTGGGTTAAACATATTTACAAAAACAGAACAACTCGAGTTCATACCCATTTCTCCCTGCCATGGCCAGTTCATCTAATATCGTCATTATTGCCTTTCACTTGCACGATCGAACGATTTGAAATAATAATAGTGCAAGAGTGTTGTGGACTAAGCTGGAATCTGCAAAAAATTTATTGAAGAGGAGAAGACAATGTAATATGGGCTCTTTGTTAGATCAACATAATGCAAATGAGAGCCACTCAACATTTTCATCGTGGTCTTCTCCTCGGTATGACTCGATAAAAGAAAAAGAAATTCATAGAAACACACTGAAATATTTTTGGATTTTTTCGATTTTCGAAAGCAAGCAAACAAAAAAGGGAAAAGCAAAAACGAGAAAAACTATTTACACGGGAAAGCTCCCAGCAAGTAAAAGAAGAACAAGGAATTTTTTTGGGTTTTCTTTTTAGTGCTACAACAATTTAAACTATGAAGAAAAAAC
Organism: Triticum dicoccoides; assembly: GCF_002162155.2. Lineage (NCBI taxonomy): Eukaryota > Viridiplantae > Streptophyta > Magnoliopsida > Poales > Poaceae > Triticum > Triticum dicoccoides. Next base: position 62,643,193 of record NC_041387.1, on the reverse strand, counting down.
AAAAAGAAGCAAGAAACATATTTTTGGATTTTCTCAAAGTTTTTCAAACACACAAGAAGAAAGCAAGAAAATAAATTAAACATGGATGATACAATGAAAAATTGTGGACACCGACAACTGGAATGAAATGTGTGAACATGAATGTAATGTCGGTGGGAATACGTACTCCCCCAAGCTTAAGCTATTGGCCTAGCTTGGTAATCACCAGTCGTAGAAGCTGTGAGGTCCAATGTTGAAGTGCTGGGGAGCAGGCACCATAGGGTCCCACTGTTGTGGCTTCGCCTGTGCTGCCGCCAAGTTGCTCCAGTAAGAGACAATGTCCTGAGGCATAACTCTGTATCTGTTCCTGGCAACATAATCAAACAAACCAGGTGCAGGCAAGGGAATAACATCACGAGTGTCTTCACTAAAAACTAAATTGTACGGCAAGTCAAGATCAGGGCAATCAACAGCAAGAAAATGATGGTCCAACATAGATGCTCTGTCAAGGTAAACCTTGGGCAAGGGGTTGTCAAGTTGGCGTATCTGCACATTGAAGTGAGTAGCCAAACGAGTAGCTTAAATGCCCCCATGTATTTTACCCTTGAATCTATTAAGGTGAAGGCGACGTGCCACAATAGCTCCCAAGCTAAAAGTGTTGTTGCCATAAAGTGCGTGACATAAAACAACAAAGTCTGGGCGCTAAGTGAACCCACCTTCTCTCTCGCTAGCAAGCACTTTGCGATAAATAAAGCAAAATAATGCATGGCAGGAAACTGCAAGCTAGCGCCTGTGGTGGCCGATACTCCTCTCTCATCCCCCACTATTAGAGTACGGTAAAAACCATCAAACTCTGAGGGCCTAGGCTATACCAAACCTCCATCATAAGGTAGCATGCATATGTCACAAAATTCAGTAAGTGGAATTTGGTGGGGTTCAGCATATAAGTTAAATTACACCTTGGGTGGATTATTCCTAGAATGAAAATGAAAGTTTTGCACAAAGGAATTTGTGAGGAGATGATATTGTTCGCATTCGGCTGCGATGAAGTTGGTGAGGCCGGCATTAGCAGCATATTGGTTGAACTCTTGGAGGATTTCGGCCTCTTCCATGAAATCATTGTCCGACCACTCACACGGCCGTAGTTCCGCCAACCTCGGGGTATGAAGATCATTGTCAGAAGACTACCCAATAACCCCCTTGGAGTTCTTCTTGGAGGCAAACTTCCTGAAGATATTCATCTTTTTCCTATGAACAAAATTCTGAAATTTTTAGTCCACAAACCTTTTCCCAACAAAACTTCACAAGATTGATAGCAACTACTCATAGGCATGTATAGAGGCCATAGCAAGCATTCAAACTACTTAGAACTCTAAGAATTCAACATGCAAGCTCATCTACAGCAGCATCAAGAGTAGCTAATTATTCTAAATATAAACCACTAAAACAAAAACTAATTGGACACATGGAGGAGTCACATACCAAGCAACAAATCCCCGAAATAGTTTCAGAAACGGAGCTTCGAGCAAAGAGATCGAAATCCGTGGTCTCGGGAGCAAGAACACGAGAGAGAGTGTGTTGGGGATTTCTTTTTCTGGGTGAATGGAGTGGTGTGGGAGGAAGAAGTACATGAGGGGGCCCACCAGGTGGATAGCACCCACCAGGGCGCGCCTAGGTGGGTTGTGCCCACCTGGTGCACCTCCCTCAGGTGTTATTTGCACCAGAAATTCATAAATATTCAGATAAAAATCGTTTCAGGTTTTCAGAGCATTCTGAGAACTTTTATTTTTGGGTCATTTTTTATTGCACAGAAAAAGCAGAAAACAGACAAGGCATGGCATTTTATTTTATTTAACTAAATAGAAACAGAAAACAAAAGGTAGGGACAGAAGGTAGTGCTTACTAAATTCATCAACTTCATACCTCTCAAAAATGATCCATTAATAAGGTTGATCAAGTCTTATTAACAACCACTTTCGATTGGCATGAAACCAAAGAACTTTCGTAAATCACTAAGTTATCTCAATGGGGATATGGATTTCCCCAACAATAAGCATTTCATATTTCTTTTTGATAGTAGGCAGAGGTAGTTGAAAACATCCAATAGTGATTGTCGGAGATTTTTCAGTAGCATTAATACCATTCACTTGGAATTGTTTCTTCGGTAAGTGCACCGTATGCTCATTACCATTGATAGGAAAAGTGACCTTGCTTTTATTGCAATCAATAACAGCCCCTACGGTATTCAAGAAGGGTCTACCAATGATAATTGACATGTTTTCATCCTCGGGCATCTCAAGTATAACAAAGTCAGTTAAAATAGTAACATTAGCAACAACAACGGGCACATCCTCACAAATACCGATAGGTATGACAGTTGATTTATTAGACATTTGCAATTATATTTCAGTAGGTGTGAGTTTATCCAAATCAAGTCTTTTATATAAAGAGAAAGGCATAACACTGATACCTGCTCCCATATCACATAAAGCATTTTTCACATAGTTTCTTTTTATGGAGCAAGGTATAGTTGGTATTCCTGGATCTCCAAGTTTTTTAGGTACTCCATCTTTAAAAGTGTAATTAGCAAGCATAGTGGAGATTCCAGCTTCCGATATTTTTCTCTTATTGGTGATGATGTCTTTCATATACTTTGCATAAGGAGGCATTTTCAAGATATCAGTCAAGCGAGTGCGCAAAAAGACTGGCCTAATCATTTCAGCAAAGCATTCAAATTCTTCATCATCTTTATTTTTAGTTGACTTAGGTGGAAAGGGCATAGCCTTTTGAACCCATGGTTCTCTTTCCTTTCCTTGTTTTCTAGCAACAAAGTCCCTTTTATCATATATTTTATTCTTAGGTTGTGGGTTATCAAGATCAATAGCTGGTTCTATCTCAACATCATTATCTGGTTCTTTATCATTAGGTTGATTGGTTTCATCAACCTCATCATTATCGTTTTCATTATCAGAAGGTGAGTGTTAATTACCAGATTGAGTTTCGGCATCAGAGATAGAAACTTCATTATCATTATCAGGAGGTTTTTCTACTCCAGGTTCACTAGAGGCCGGCAAAGTCCTATCATTTTTCTTCTTCTTTTTCTTTTTAGAAGAACTAGGTGTAGTGTTGTTGTTCCTTTGAGAATCTTGTTCAATTCTCTTTGGATGCCCCTCAAGATAAGAGAGAATTCCTTATTTGGCCCTTTCTTAAATTTTGATTCCCTATTTGGCCCAAAATAAATTTTTCTTCCCTATTTGACACCTAAAATAATTTGCATTCCTTATATGACACTTTTGTCCATTTTAGGCACTAATCGGGTTAAGTGTGATGTGAAAAGACCATTTTACCCTAGTGCATTGTGTAAAATCTTGGATGTAGTTAAAAAGCAATCGGTTTACCCGTGTTTTAGGGATGTTCAACAGATACTGCACATGCATATGTATGCTCCAATATTTTGTTTCTTATGTAAACTGATATGTGCGTGTAAAAGCCATACAATAGACCCGTAGAACTTGTACTAGCTGTAGCCTGTAATACAGCCGAGTACTTTCCGGCGAGATGCGGTACGAGCTAGCCGCGGCTGATTACTTTCCAGCCGTCGGGAGACTCGCGTGCTAGTACGAACAGCTGGATCGATTTGCACCAGATGCACTTGGACCCTTGCACGTACTAAGTACAAATCGCACACTCGGCTGTAGCCTTGTTTTTTTATTTGGATTTGGATGTTCTACAAGCCAGGCCAAAAGGGAAGTAGGAAATTGGTACCAGACCGACTGTGAGCTTGTTGGCTTTGACTGGGGCTGCACGTGCAGGATTTGACTGGGGCTGCACGCACATCCTGCTGCTTTAAGATCGAGCCAGCCAGCCAGGGAATTAAACGGAATGTTTGTTTCGTGATTTTCCCCCGATTGGGGCCCCTTTGCACAGCTCGCACCCCCTCCTCGACGGGCCTGGCCACAGAAGCGTGTTGCTCTCATTAATCTCTTCATTGCCTTTTTGTCACGGTATACAAGTTATCATATCTATATACTAGCAGTATATAACTAGCCTATATAGGATTTAGTAGTAGTATGTGACTGTGTTTGGAACGTGTAACCTACTTCAGGACGAACGCACATAACAGATTACCTAAGCCAAAATATTGGAGCATACATATACATGTGCAGCATCCTTTGAACATACCTAAAACATGGGTGAATTGATTGCTCTTTTACTTCATCCTTGACAGTTAAAAATGCATTAGGGGCAAAATGGTCTTTTCACCACACATTTAACATTATTAGTGTCTAAAATGAACGAAAGTGTCATATAAGGTACAAAAATTAATTTAGGTGTCAAATAGGGAAGAAAATTTATTTTGGGCCAAATAGGGAAGCAAATTTTAAGAAAGGGCCAAATAAGGAATTCTCTCTCAGGATAAAGTGGTTCCTGAGTCATTTTACCTCCTCTAGTTGCTACTCTAACAGCAAAGTCACTTATATCATTGTTCATTTCATCAAGTAACTCTCTTTGAGATTTAGCAACTTGTTCTAATTGAGTTTGAACCATAGAGACATGTTTTCCTACACCTCTAACATCATTCGGGATTCTAAATAACAAGTCACTTAAGCGAGCAATCATATCAGAGTTGTATTTCAATTATTTCATAACATTTGCATTGAAGTGGTCTTGCTTTCTAATGTAATTATCAAACTCATAAAGGCATTGGTTAGTATGTTTATTATGAGGATCATCAATATCATTGAATTTCATTAAAGATTTTACCTCTACCACCTTGGGTGGTGGTGGTGCTTCAATCCCATGTATTTCTTCGATAGGTGGTAAATTTTTAACATCCTCGGCCTTAATACCTTTTTACTTCATAGATTTCTTTGCCTCTTGCATATCTTCAGGACTGAGATATAAGATACCCCTCTTCTTCGTAGTGGGTTTAATAGGTGTTTCAGGAGGAGTCCAATCATCATAATTTTTCAATATTTTATTTGATAATTCTTTAGCTTGCTCAATAGTTCGTTCCCTGAAAACACAGTCAGCATAACTATCTAGGAAGTCCCTAGAAGCATCGGTTAGTCCATTATAGAAGATATCAAGTATTTCATTTTTCTTAAGAGGATGATCAGGCAAAGCATTAAGCAATTGGAGAAGCCTCCTCCAAGCTTGTGGGGGACTCTCTTCTTCAATTTGCACAAAGTTAAATATTTCCTGCAAGGCAACTTGTTTTTTATGAGAAGGGAAATATTTTTTCAGAGAAGTAATAGATCATATCCTGGGGGACTACGCACACAACCAGGAGCAAGAGTATTGTACCAAGATTTAGCATCACCCTTTAATGAGAATGGAAATAACTTGAGAATATAGTAACAGCGAATCTTCTCATCATGAGCAAAAAGGGTAGCTATATCATTCAACTTAGTAAGATGTGCCACAACAATTTCAGTTTCATAACCATGGAAATGATCATATTCAACCAAAGTGATTAACTCTGGGTCGACAGAGAATTCATAATCCTTATCAGCAATAACAATAGGTGAAGTAGCAAACTCAGAATCACATTTCATTTGAGCATTCAGAGATCTTTCTTTATACTTGCATAGTAATTTCTCTAGATCATCTCTATCCTTACAAGCAAGAATATCTCTAGTTGCCTCCTCACTCATAGTGTAACCTTCCGGTACCTTAGGCAATTCATATCTAGGAGGACTAGTTCTAGTAGGTGTTTTAGTAGTTTCAGTTTCAAGTTCATCATCATATTCAACAATATCATGTTGTCTTACTCTAGCAATTTGTTCATCAAGAAATTCACCTAGTGGCACATTATCATCAAGCAAGGTACTAGCATCATCATCATGAGTAACATTCATAGCGAAAGTGGCATCATCAATAACTTGTGACGTATCAGTATTAATAGCATGTGGTGGAGTTGCAAGTTTACTTATAACAGAAGGAGAATCTAAAGCAGAACTGGACGACAGTTCCTTACCTCCACTCGTCTTTGAGGGAAAGATCGTAGTCTTAGCATCCTTCAGATTCTTCATAGTGATAGTATGATAATAATCCCAAGTGACTCAACAAATATAGCTATGATCCCCAACGGCGCTAGAAAAAGGTCTAGATAACCCACAAGTATATGGGATCGCAACAGTTTTCGAGGGTAGAGTATTCAACCCAAATTTATAGATTCGACACAAGGGGAGCCAAAGAACATTTGAAGGTATTAGCAGCTGAGTTGTCAATTCAACCACACATGGAGATTAATTATCTACGGCAAAGCAATTAGTAGCACAGTAATATGATAGTTTTGATGATAGTAGCAGCAACAACAACAGTAACGGTAACGGTGATAGCAGTGATATTGTAGCAGTAACGATAGCAGTAGCAACAGTAGTAACTTTAGCAGAAACAATATAAGATAAATTCGTAGGCATTGGATTGATGACTCGTTGGATGATATTCATTATGAGACAATTATAACTTACAGCGATACGGCACTAGATCTAGTTCATAAATATAATGTAGGCATGTATTCCGTAAATAGTCATATGTGCTTATGAAAAGAACTTGCATGACATCTTTTGTCCTACCCTCCCGTGGCAGTGGGGTTCTATTGGAAACTAAGGGATATTAAGGCCTCCTTTTAATAGAGAACCGGAACAAAGCATTAACATATGGTGAATACATGATCTCTTCAAACTACGGTCATCACCGGGAGTGGTCCCTACTTCTGTCACTCCGGGGTTGCCTGATCATAACACGTAGTAGGTGACTATAACTTGCAAGATCGGATCAAGAACATGGATATAGTTGTGATAACATAAACGGTTCAGATCTGAAATCATGGGGGCCCAAAGTGACAAGATTAAGCATGGCAAAGTCATAGCAACATCAATCTCAGAACATAGTGGATACTAGGGATCAAGCCCTAACAAAACTAACTCGATTACATGATGAATCTCATCCAACTCCTCACCGACCAGCAAGCCTATGAAGGAATTACTCACTCCCGGTGGGGAGCATCATGTAATTGGAGATGGAGATGTGTTAGTGATGGCGAAGATCGAAGACCCCCCTCTCCGGAGCCCCAAACGGACTCCAGATCTGCCCTCCCGAGGAAGAACAGGGCTTGGCAGCGGCTCCGTCTCATGAAACGCGATAATTCTTTCTCCCGATTTTTTCTGGAAATATGAGATTTTATAGCGTCGGTTTGGGGGTCAGCGGGGCCACCAGGTGGGAAGCACCCACTTGGGCGCACCTGGGGGGAGGGGGGCTAGCGCGCCCTGGTGGGTTGTGCCCACCCAGGTGCCCCCCTCAGGTCCATCCTGGCTCTAGAAATTATCTTTTATTGTATAAAAAATCCTCGCAAAGTTTCGTTCCATTCTGAGAAATTTATTTCTGCATAAAAATAACACCATGGTAGTTCTGCTGAAAACAGCGTCAGTCCGGGATTAGTTTCATTCAAATCATGCAAATTAGAGTCCAAAACAAGAGGAAAAGCGTTTGGAAAAGTAGATATGTTGGAGACGTATCACAACCCCGCACCACCGCCGGCCGACACCTCCTCGTGCCGCCCCTCCTCGCCTCCTCACGATGCCCCTCCTCTCCCCTATCACGCCGCCCCTCCTCTCCCCCTCGCGTCACCATTCCTGCATCTGATCCGGAGGGAGCACCCGGACGCGTGCTCCAGCGCCGCCGACGGGCCTTGAGGCCAGTGGAGTGACCTAGTTTGGTTCACTCACTCCCTCTCGCGTAACCTAGCCGTCATCTGTTGTTCCTCACTCTGTGCTGCCTGCGGCGATCCCATCCCGACGACTACGTGTACGGTTGGTCGGGAGAGCGGCTGCCTCCGGAACCCTGCCGTTTGAGATCCTGCCTGGGAGAACGACAATAAGGTTTTTGGGGAGCGTCTCGACGCGACTGCCCCCGATCTGTCCCCATCTCCGTCCGCCTCTGCTTCCTTTGCATCGACACCATGGTCGACGCCGCCGCCGCCAAGAAGAAGGCCGCAGACGACGCCTAGGCTGCTGCTGCCGTCGCCACATTAGCCTGGCCAATCAGAGGGTATGATCCGCTCATCCCTTGTTTACTAGTACCTGTGCTAGCCGTATATGTGCTGCTCATAGATAGTTCGCTTCTATGTTCTGTATGTGCTAGTATGCTTAGGTATCGCTATGAGATGTTAACTCATGGATTAGTCTAATTGGAAAAGTGCTAATATTTCTAATAATCCAAAAATCTTATATTAGGCACTTTTCAACTCATGGCTTCGCCGATACTCTGAAACCGGAAAAATTTACTGGAACGCATTTTAAGCGTTGGCAGACGAGGACCAGCTTGTGGCTCACAGCAATGAACGTGTTCTGGATTGGTGGTGTGTCTCCCAAGGTAACAATTGCTCCTGAACAGGAGAATGCGTTTAGGGAGGCAATCACCATCTTTGTGGGAGTTGTAGTCAAAGATATAAGCATTTTTTTTCTACAAAATCTATCTTACAAAAAGGAGTCGATATATATTTGATGTTTCTGTAACTTAAGTCGTCAGATTACACATTGCAGCACAGCCACCGGGGATTTTTGTCCTATAAGAAGCTTAAACCTTGACAGAGTTCCCAAATCCCAAGTTCCCAACAGCACAGAGAGCTAGCAATCTCCTGCACGACGACGAAAGCTGCAGCGCGGGCAGCCACCAAACGGGATCTCAGACGTGCTGCTCGCCATCTCGCCTGCCACCCCGGCGTTCATGCGGGCCAGTCCACTGAAGCTCAAGGCGCCCGGCGGTCCCAGCATCACTGGGTTCAGATCCGGCACAACTGCCGCTGGCTGTGGTGGTAGTGGTAGTGTTGGGCAAAGCGGCGCCACGGCGGCGGCTTGTGGTCGTGCTGGTGGTGGCACCGCTGGTCCGAGTGGTGCTGCCGGCGCGACCGCGGGCGCCGCAGTTACAACAGTGTGGGGAGCCTGGCTGCAGGTGCACGGGAAGAGCAGCTGCTGCATGACGTAGCCGCCGCAGGACAGCACCTGCCACAAATTGCATGTAAACCCGAGCCGTCCCTGGTGAGGAAATCTAGATATGCATTCGTACTTAGGTAGAGTGCAAAGGCAGAAGGCTAGAGAAAGTACCTGGATCTGTTGCTGGAGTGACTTCATGTACTCTATGGCATGGTCCAGTGTAGAGCATTGCTGATCAATCTGGGATTCAGTATTGTAATTGCTTAGAAAGTTAGACAATGTAGGAGTGCCTGAAATACATGCATGATTAACGTTCAGTGGGCAAACCTGTTCAGATGAGTGCCTCTGTGCACCGCCGCTGCCTCTCGACGCCGCCGAGCATGGTAATACAGAGTCTTCCTCTTTTAAAACCGAAGAATCCTATTCATAATGTATACCAGTTTAAACGGTTTTGCTAATCCAAGTTGTAGGCTTACAGTTTGGAAAATGAGCAAATTTAGCGGAATTTTGCTGCAATATTTAGTTCATATGCAGTGCATATGAGGAAGTGTCAATCGAAAAGTTTAATTATGCCCAAATGATAAGTGCCACATGTTATGAGTGTGGCACTCCGGCACTAACATTTTTCGATTACAATTACAGTCACACAAGGATGGCAAATTCCAATAACACACGGCAAGTTTCTGTCAAAAATAAACTTAAGCACGAGAGTTCCCATACTTACCAACTAAAATTGTCATCCTTGCGTAACTAAACTTGTCATCGAAAACGTTCGGAGTTGTCATGTGCCCGTACCTGACGTGTGACACTTATCAGACCCTTATTATGAGGCTTTATAAGAATCTGCTTTCTCGTCTTGCAAGCTATTTTATTTTATTTTGCGAGGGGCGAATTAACATTGTTGTTTTCCTTATACAATATGTGACTTGCTACTACAACTATATGTTTAATAGATCATCCTGTAATACTACTAAAACTATAATGGGCCCAATTGACAAATTCAAATCAACAACTAAGGTACTGTAAGAACATGTATCAACCATCAGCTAGCTAATGTGTTCAAGAAAAAAAACAGCAACCAAATGAACAACCAATAATAATGTGAGATAACATATCATCAGCACATAATATTCTACTATTATAGAAGGAAAATAAAACCATTGCAGGAATAAAAGAAACATCTATGGTAGACGGAAGTACCTTGATAAAAAAAGAGAAAATTACAGAAAAAATAAGCAGTCAAATATGGTAAAAAAAAATGCAAACACTTCAGATTAAAACTTTCATTAAAGTTGCATGATCTGAGAAGTGCAAGTTTAGGCCTAACACCAAGATGCAATTTTAGGTGACTGGGATATTTTAGGCAACTGAGAATAGTATATCTAATTAATTATAAAGGCGATTAAAAGTTAGAGTGGACTTTCTATAATTATCAAACAACATGAGAGTTGGGAATAGGTAACTTTTTACAACATCAAATAACATAAGTACTCCCTCCGTTCACAAATATAAGATGTTCTAACCTTTTCAGATTTGAATGTATGTAAACGCATTTTAGTGTGATTGTTCACTCATTTCAGTCTGTATGTGGTTTATATTGAAATATATAGTACAAAACAGAGTAAGAATATTTCAGAGATGCAACAGTTTTTAGTTTCCATAATCACTGAACAAACAAAAACGAGATGCCTAGATTTTCGAAATGAAGATTGTTATAAAACCCCCTAAAAAACTTAGGTAATATAAATGATTCAGACAATCTGAGCAACATAGTAACCTGAGGTGCAGAGCTCCCATGGCCTTCCCTCCACATCCTCCACAGTTCGCCCGCCGTCTCCTCGTCGGCCGTGGAGCCCATCCGCTGCCTCGGCCCAACGCTCGCAGTTGCTGCCTTGGCATTCACCGACGACAAATCATCAACCAACTGCGGGTAGCCGTGCGCAGCCGCAGCGCCGGCTGCACAGCCACCACTTTCCCCCTCTCTCCACAGCCTCCACCATTCCTCCACCGCCTCGCCCGCCACCGTCGCGTCCTTTGGTCCACCTTCGGCCTTGCTCTTCTTCTCTCCAGGAGAAGAAGCGCCGCCGGCGTCGTCGCTGTCGCTGCTCCGCTGGTCGAGAACGGGCTGCTCCACGGGGCAGCCGTCCCGCCAATGCAGCTCCAACAGCTCGGTTCTGCATGCTCGGCAACATATATATGTATCATCAATTCATCATTCAAGTGTCAACTGGTAGTATACTACGAGTACGTACTGCTGATCGATCTACAGTCTACGTGATGCGTTTTTATTACGTACATACCTTTCCTCGCTCAGCTGAGGGTGGCCATCGCCGGTCGTCTTCCCTGCTTGGTCCCCGGCGACATGGCTGTCGTCACTGGAATCCTCGCCGGGGTACTCTGGTGCGTGATATTTCATTGCTTGTCGCCGGAGACCGATCGAGTTACTTCCGACGAACCGACCGATCGACGACATCTTTATATATAGGAGTACGACTGAACCACTTACCTCGTATGAACAGACAGTATGGTAGGGAGGCATGCATGCACACGTACTGGGTGGCCAGGTCCAGGTGTGCATGCATGCACCAAAACACGGCACTAGCTAGCTAGTAGAGGCATGGATTCGAGGATTCGACGAGATGACGATGAAGGGACCATAGGTGCACACGCATGAAATTGACGACACCACGAGGACGATGCTACATGCGGCGCGCGGCGCCCGCACACATGTACGGGCTTTGGGGCTCCGCCCCCCGTGGGCGGGAGGTGGATCCATGGATGCAGCCAGTCGCCTGAGTTGCGACCAACAGTATGTAGTACGTGCATGCAGCTCAATTGCATACGATCGAGTTCCAGATACGTAGACAAAATGACAAGTGCAACCTGGTCGCTCGCTTGGTTCCCGTACGTATGAGATGGTCGGTTGAGGAGTCGATCACATCCTGACACCGGCCAGAATGCCAGAATATACAGCCACGCCCCAGCCGCCACCGGAAGGGCGACCAAGAGTAGCTAGCTAGCTAGTATAGCTAGTTAATCGCCGTACACGACAATTTATCCAAGGGCAATTTTTGTCTTTATGTATGCATGTACTAGTTGATTGTCCGTGGGTTGCAACTGGGCATACATATTTTAGTGATTGTTCCCGTCCAACACTTGATGATATTTTTCATTATATAAATGTGATCCTCTCGTCTAAAGAATGATACTAATATGATCCACCCACTCAAAGAACGATAATCTGCATAATTAACTTGATCTTCTTGTCCAAATATTGATATGAATACGAATCTTACCAGTGGCAGATATAACTTGAGAGAATATGAATCTTACCTTTAGCTCTTTGTGGGTTCGACACTCCATACTTACCACCTTCATCATTGGAAAGTGTTAAGGCATCTCCAACGGCGACCTGGGTGCGTCCACAGACAAGGATGCGGGAGGCCGTCATCTAACGTTAGCCGCATACATTGCAAACTCTTTTTCAAAAAACTGGATGACATTCATGCAAACTCGGCCGGATTTCATATAAACATGACGGGTTTCATACAAACCGGACGAAAACTGTTACATTTTGGACACATTTTCAACTAAAACCGAAACCGGACTAGTTTACAACCGACGCGGAGGGTCTCCAACGTCGTCCCCATGACCGGCAGCGGTGAGCCCCAGAGGTATATGTTGCAGTGCAAAGGACGGCTCGCTTCCCAATCGCTCATCGGAGTGGAACCGCCACATGATGCTTCAACCGAAGGGGAAGGGTCCCTATGCTGCACGGACCAAAGTTGGTTCTTGGGTAAGGGGACGACGGTGGTCGGCGAGAGGGCAAGACACTGGTTGTGTACGCCGGCGGTGCCTCGGCGGTGGCCTTCCTGGGACCCAAGCGGTGGCGGCCTCCCGTTTTCTACTTCTTCCCGATGAAGGCGGCGGCCGCGGACGCGCTAGCCACCGACATGTCAACCTCCGCACACCCGGCCTCTGTCTCTACCTGCATGGCACGATCACAGGCACGTGAGGCGTGCTCGCATGCACGGGAGGCACGATCGCAGACACGGGAGGTACGAGACAACGCGGCGTCAACGACGGCAGCGACGATGCCCATGCAACCGTGATCCCACCATCATGCCGGCGCGGAGCAACTCGCCAATCCTCCTTGAGCTGGCCTGGAGCGACGAGTTATTGAACCATGAACTGGCTTGGGGCAGCAACTGGCTCCGTTGGGCTAGGCAAGGGAGAGGAGCAGCGAGTTTCCTCACTCGTATCCGACTGACTCGGTGGGCCACCCAACCGGCTTTTATGCCGGAGAGCTGCTCTTCCCGCTCGTAGGATGCCATCGAAACAGTAAGAGTGGAGAAAATGAAGGAAAGAGGAGATGTGGAGCGGTGAACTTGATGATGTGATTCTTGCCCCGCGTCTAGCCTGGTTTTATATAGAGGGCATACGGGAGGAGCCTGACCGACGTTGCGTTTAATGTCGATCCGCTCATGAAACAGGCGAGTGGCCGGAGTAGGTTGCTCAGCTTTCATGCGGGTTGAATGGATGTGTTTGAACGCGGTGAGGAGGTGTGTTCAGCCAGGCGTGTAGCAGGCGGAGCCCTCGGTCGATGCATCGCTTCAATGGTGGAGGCAGTGAGAGGTCGCGTCCGCCCTGAACCGCCTTCAATGTGGTGTGGCACGCTCTACAGCTGCATGAATGCGGGCAGCTGGCGCCGGGCGGGAACACACGCGGGCGAGGGAGGAGGAGTTTGTGTGGGCTAGGGCGGTTAGAACACTAGTAGAAAAAGGGCCTACAGTCCCGGTTGGTGAGGGCCTTTAGTCCCGGTTCATGAACCGGGACTAAAGGGTCGGTACTAATGCCCTGACCCTTTAGTCCCGGTTCATTCCAGAACCGGGACAGATGGGCCTCCACGTGGCCTGTCCGCTGAGCCCAGGCAGGAGGGCCTTTGGTCCCGGTTGGTGGCACCAACCGGGACCAATAGGCATCCACGCGTCAGCATCTCTGTGGCTGGGGTTTTTGTTTTTTCTGAAAAGGG
>NC_041387.1:62623329-62629113 GCF_002162155.2 Triticum dicoccoides | reverse complement strand
TTTAGGTGTTTCATATATTGTGCTATAGCTAGCTAATTAATAGAGAGAAGTGTCCTCTCTTTTGTCCGTGCTTGGTCGACGCTACGTACCATACATACGTATAGAGAGGACTAGCTAGACACGCTAGCTAGCTAGTAAGCAAACAGAAGATCGTCATGAACATATATGCATACAGAGAGAAGTGATATCGACCACCTCTCCTTCTCCGAGAGATTGGTCGAACAACAAGTTCTCGTATATCTATCCGACACTACCGGCTACATGTATACAATAATTATCTTTTACAAATATATAATCTCCTAAAATACGGACGCGTGGTCCACATAGTATTCTCCGTCTTCAGCGATCATGTGGTCAAGAAAGAATGCCGCCAATTCCTCTTGAATTGCTCGCATGCGATCTGGTGCTAGGAGTTCATCCCGCATCCGAAACATCTAATTTTAAGAAGGGGGTCAATACATATATATATATATGAATGAATGAAACTCAACACAAATGATGGTAATAAAATAAAATTGTGAATATTGTTATTTACGCACTTCATATTGTTTGTCGGAGTAGCCCCGCTCACAGGTCGTGTGGCGGATGGACTCGCAAATGTAGTATCCACAGAAATCATTCCCTTGTTCCTGCCACAACCACTTTACAAGAAATAGAGGTCAATCAAACTGATAATTAGCAAGCATGGTAAATGGTATTGATGAAACTAGCGCTTGAATCACTAGGAGATGCCTCGAATATGCTACTATATAGTACTTACTTTCGGGTGCCTAAATTGCAGCTTTTTCGGTAGTCCCGGAGCTTTTTTGGTGAATTTTCTCCAAGCCCTGTCATACAAAGAAAACAATTACTTGATATCAGAAATGAACAAAGTTGCTGATATGGTGGATAATGATCGATTTAACTTACTTCTCGAGCATTTCAGTCATGTCCGCATACTCCTTGGGATCTTTTCACTTGGAGTCTAAGACAGTTACTACTCCCTTCTCAAGCTTAATCTCTAGCAGAATATAGTGGTAGCTGCGCACACATGCATAACTCATCAATATTACATTACTATAACCTGGACTAATAAGGAAACCGAATATGCCACAAGACAGTAACACTCACTTGAAGTTGTAAGGAAAGAGTATTATATCTTTGTGTTCATTTATTTCCAACGATCGTAGCAAGTTGGCCTCGGTTTCTTGGGCACGATATTGAACCTCAGTTGCATCTATGAGATACGTGTTAATGAACCCAATATCTCCCACTTGTCTTTTCTTCAATTCAGCGATCTTCAATCTGCCTAATATAGTGAGGATAATTATAAATACAGGCAATGAAAGGGCTGAGTTATATAGAGAGACTTAATGACGGAAGTAGTACTACTTACAGACAGTAGGAGGTGACCGTTGCTTTATCGATGGCCAATTGATTGAAAAACTGATAGAACTCCTCAAATGGAATAGGCAACAGTTCAATTCCAAGGAGGTCATGCTCCTTTTTAACTCTCACATACAAAGTACTCCTCCCCTCAGACTCTTTGCAGGTTTTCATGTACCAATCATGCAATCTTCGCATCATCGTTGATAGAGAACTTTCATCTTTGACGAGAGGCTTCCCGTACTCGTATCTTTGTATCTGCACCTCCAAGATATCATAATGTACATCGTCGGGTAGGTAATCTGCAGGATTGCCATAACCGGGCACCATCCTCGGATCGACGATGTCGCTAGCAGGCACCTTGAGTGGGGGGCACGATTGCTTCGCTTGTTCGCCGAGCTGGGCAATTTGTTTCCCAGCTCGTCGTTCTTTCATCCTTTGATCACTTTTAGTACTTCCCGACCTCTCCGCTTCGGCAAATGCCTTTCCAATAATGCGCTCATAGTTGCCTTTCGGCGGAGACTTGGGTGGTTTTGTCAGGGCAGCCAGAGTGCGCTTCGCTTTCACCGGATCTACCTTCTCCTCCGGAGGTGGATGTCTCTTTGCTTTCAACCCTTGAAACCAGTCATCCACTTCGGTCTACGTGATCTTCGCGTTTTCCTCCTCGCTCCTCTCGTACGGTAACTTCTCTGGAGTCTTCAGAGAAGGACCGAATCTGTATCTCCTCCCGCCTTTGGTTGTACTGCTAGACGCCGGCAGAGTAGACGGAGCGGATGTCTTCTTTCCTTGCTTACGAGGCAGAGGAGAAGGACTGCGACACGCCGGAGCAGCCGGAGCGGCGGCGGGTCTCTTCCGCCCTTGCTGACGAGGCGGAGAAGGAGGAGGCTGGCTGCTCGAGCGCGCTGGCGCAGGCGGAGAAGGAGGCGGAGTGCCGCCACGCGCCGGAGAAGGAGCCGGCCGAGTGCCCTGATCGTCACTCGCCGGAGGAGGAGGCGGTGGAGGAGGCGGAGTGCCCTGACTCGCCGGAGGAGGAGGAGGAGGCGGAGGCATCCTGTTCGGAAGGTTGATGAGATCCTTCCGCCATAGGCATGGAGTCTTCAGAGCAGAACCCAGCCGATACTCCCCTTCACCAGTAGGGTGGTCAAGCCGGAGGTCCTCAAATCCCTCCGTTATTTCATCGACCATCACCTTAGCATATCCTTCTGGAATCGGCCGGCAGTGAAAAGTTGAGTCGGGTTTAGTAGGATAAACAGAGCCAACAGCCGCCTTGACCTTCAAATTGCTCCATTGCGCCATAAGGTGGCAATTTTCAGCATCCGTGATAGCATCCACGGGATAGCTGGTAGGAGCCGTCAAGGCATGCTCTGACTGAAGCAGCTCGATGGAAGCCACGCTGCTTCTCCGCTGAGATGGCGGGGTAGCTTTAGGGGAAGCTTCGGCGGGTCATTTGCTGCGATCTGCTTCTTGTTCCTCTAGCCCCATTACCCTTTCGTGCAGCGCCTACAGTTGGCTCTGCTCCAGTTTCTTCCTCCTCTCCTAGGTTTTGTAACCCCCTGTGTCCGGAAATCCAGCCTTCCACGAAACGGAGCCTGGCGTGCCTCGTGTCCGTCCAGGGTGCTCAGGATTGCCGAGGGCCATTGTGAGCTTGTCCTTCTCCCTGTCTGGAACGAACGTCCCTTGCTGCGCTGCTTCGATATATTGTTGAAGCCTCTTGACTGGTATGTCCAATTGTTCGTCCGTCCAAATGCACTTCCCTGTTATAGGGTCCAAGGATCCGCCGGCTCCAAAGAACCAAGTCCGGCAACGTTCTGGCCAGTTCATTGTCTCTGGTTCGATCCCTTTATCAAGCAGATCATTCTCAGCCTTGGCCCACTTAGGCCGGGCTACGAGGTAGCCACCTGACCCCGTGCGATGGTGAAGCTTCTTCTTCTCAGCATTTCTCTTGTTTGTCGCTGACATCTTTTTACTCTTTTCCGATGTCTTGTGGGCCACAAATGCGGGCCAGTCATCTCTGATCTTCTCATATTTGCCCATGAATTCTGGTGTCTCATTTTTTTCAACATACCTATTGAGGTCTTTCTTCCAATTCCTGAATAGGTCTGCCATCTTCCTCAGAGCAAAAGACTTGATTAATGGCTCTATAACTGGCTTCTCCGGATCATCCTCCGGCGGTAGGGTGAAATTTGACTTCAGCTCAGTCCAAAGATTCTTTTTCTGCATCTCATTGACATAAGACACCTCAGGGTCTTCGTTCTTAGGCTTATACCATTGCTGGATGCTGATCGGGATCTTGTCCCTAACCAGAACCCCACACTGAGCAACAAATGCCTTCTTTGTCCGGTAGGGTTCAATCGGTTGGCCGTCGCGCGCGATTTGTATGATCTCAAACTTTTCATCCGAGCTCAACTTTTTCTTCGGGCCTCGTCTCTTTACCGAAGTTGTGCTTGATCCGGAGGGCTAGAAAAAAGAACAAAGACGAGAGTTAATTAATATGTGTACATACCAAAACAATGAATGCATCAATTAGCTAGTCAGCACAGGCTTAACTAATATATATACCTGGCCGGACTCGGTTTGGTGATCACCGGAGCCGTCCTCACGGTCTACTTCTTCACCCTCTCCTTCTTGCACCGGCATTGGGTCATCGGAGCCATGTAAATCATAGCCAGCTGCTTCTTCACCCTCTCCTTCCAGACCATCGTTGTCGTTGAGAAACATCAACGAGGAGACGACATCACTTCCTTGTGCGATTATGTCCCTCAACAACGCTTCTTGTGCTTCGTCTCAGGGGGTGTCCATAGTTTCTACAAATATTTACAACATGGCAATTATTATTCCAACATGACAGATATGGATATATTAGTGGCAAACATAGAACTAGCTAGCTAATCACAATAAGGAATCATATTAGTGGCCTCGACGCTACTTCTCTAGGGTTTGGGGTGGCCTCGACAACGCTTCAAGGGTTAGGGGGTGGCCTCGAGAACGCTTCAAGCTAGGAGGGGGTAATATCGACCCCCCCACGTGTTGAAGCTATCGGGAGGGGGTCGGCGTTGAACACTACATCTATGTCCCACAAGTGACGTGGGCATCGACGCCCGCGGTAGGGTAGAGGGTCGTGGATCGCTGAGCGGTCGAGGGTCAAGGGGTCGAGGATCGCTGAGGGGTCGGGAGGTTGCCTAGTGTCAAAGGATTCAACAAAACCATGTCTTCATCATTAGGCGAAAGTAACAGGTGCATGATGGTACGAAGCTCTCCAAAGTTATTTTGGAACGGAGTCCCAGATAGGATAATTCGCTTTTTGGTACAAAGTTCAGCAAGAACCTTCCGAATATCGTTATTTGGAAGGCCTTTGCTGAAATTCGTACAAAAAGGCAAATTATCCTATCCGGGACTCCATTCCAGAATAACTTTGGAGGACTTCGTACCATCATGCCATGGTTACTTCCGGCTAATGATGAAGCCATGGATTTCTTCAATACTTTGACACTATAGGAACCCTCGACCCTGAAACCTTCGACCCTTGACCCCTTAATGACCCTCGACCCTGAAACCTTCGACCCTTGACCCCTTAACGACCCTCGACCCTCTACCCTAGTTCCCGGCCCTCGACCCCTCGATGATCCTCGACACCCTCGTTATATCGACAATGAAGCAACATACATATACATGGGAAAATAATGTTATCGGGGAGGGGGTATCGGTACCCCCCCTCATGTCAAAGTTTCTTCTTTCTCCTCTATTCCTTTCTTTCTTCTTATCCTCTTCTTTTTCTTCTTATCTCTCGAGAAAGGAAAATAAGGAAAAAGGAAGAAAACAGGAAGAAGGAAGAAGGAAGAAGAAGAAGAAAAAGAAGAAGAAAAAAAAAGAGGAGAAGAAGAAAAGAATAGAGGAGAAGAAGAAAAAATAGATTTTTTTTCTAATTTTTCTTCTTCTCCTCTATTCCTTTCTTCTTCTCCTCTTCTTTTTCTTCTTTTTTCTTCTTCTTATTTATTTCTCCTCCTCTCCCCTCTTCTTCTCCTTTCTTCCTCTTCTTATTTCCTTTTTCCTCTCATTCTTTTTCGTATTCTTCCTTCTTAAAAATACATGAAGTAGTATTGCCTAATTCATTGTTCATATGAATATACATTTGCATATTTACACTAATTAATATCACCAAAAAAATCTATGAACAGAAAAAAAATCCTAATTTTTCTAAAAAACTATCTTTTGAATTGTTCACATACACATATACATTATAGCCACATATACACATATACATCACATATGAACAAAAAAATTAAAACATAAAAAACAGAGCATAAAAATAAAAAAAGAGCTTAAACATTAAAAGAGCTGGGCGGTGGCTCACGGCGCAGGGGCAGGCGAGGGCGCCGGCGTGCGGGGCGGGACGGGGCAGGGGGGCAGGGCGACGGCAAC
>NC_041387.1:62622200-62622954 GCF_002162155.2 Triticum dicoccoides | reverse complement strand
GGTTGGTGCCACCAACCGGGACCAAAGGCCAATTTTCAGCAGCCCAAAGGGCGGGAAGCGGCGGCCTTTGGTCCTGGTTGGTGGCACCAACCGGGACTAAAGAGGGGCATTAGTCCCGGGTCGTAGCACCAACCGGGACTAATGCACCCCTTTAGCCCCGGTTGGTGCCACCAACCGGGACCAAAGGCCTGTGCTGCCCCGAACCTAATATTTAGTCCCACCTCGCTAGTTGAGAGGGAGGCGCACCTGTTTATAAGGTGCGGTGCGCCTTCCCTCTCGAGCTCCTCTCTTAAGCAGGCTTTCGGGCCTAACCCTGCAATCTGTGCCTGTGGGCCTACTGGGCCTCCTGCGGGCCTGAATCCTGGCCCATGGTAGGGTTTCTAGTCGTATTCAGGCCGTGGGGGCCCAGTAGGTGGCACTTTTTTTTTGTTTTATGTGTTGCTTTATTTAGTTTATTTTGTTTCTATTTACAACAAAATACTTATTGTTGCTATATTTATTTTTTTCCAGTTTTTTGTTTTGTTTTCTGCATTATTTATTTTATTTTGTTTTTTTCTTTGTTTTTTAATTCTTTTTGCTTTTAGTTTTAGAAAAATTATAAACTTTCTGTTAGTGCCATTAGTTTTCAAATTTGAAAACACTTTTTTTGTTTTCTTTGTTGCTTTATTCATTTTATTTTGTTTCTACTTACAACAAAATACTTATTGTT
Source organism: Triticum dicoccoides (assembly GCF_002162155.2). Classification (NCBI taxonomy): domain Eukaryota; kingdom Viridiplantae; phylum Streptophyta; class Magnoliopsida; order Poales; family Poaceae; genus Triticum; species Triticum dicoccoides. The sequence goes on along the minus strand of NC_041387.1, from coordinate 62,622,245 downwards.
GCTATTTTTATTTTTTTTTCCAGTTTTTTTTTGTTTTGTTTTCTA
>NC_041387.1:62606316-62621990 GCF_002162155.2 Triticum dicoccoides | reverse complement strand
TTTTTTGCTTTATTTTTTAATTCTTTTTGCTTTTAGTTTTAGAAAAATTATAAACTTTCTGTTAGTGCCATTAGTTTTCAAATTTGAAAACACTTTTTTTGTTTTCTTTGTTATTTTATTCATTTTATTTTGTTTCTACTTACAATAAAATACTTATTGTTGTTATTTTTATTTTTTTTCCAGTTTTTTTGTTTTGTTTTCTGCATTAATTATTTTCTTTTGGTTTTTTGCTTTATTTTTTAATTCTTTTTTCTTTTAGGTCAGCAAAATTATAAACTTTCTGTTTGTGCCATTAGTTTTCTTTGAAATTTGTGTGAATCACAAGTTTGTGAGCTTAACAAGGCGTGTAGAGGAACGGGCTTATAAACCGGTGTGAGCGCCCTTCGGTTGGCGAGGTTTTCAAATTCATAGTTTTCAAATGAACTCTGAAAAAGTTAGCATAGCATGTGCATGTACAAAACGGACAATGGCATACTCGTCTGTTACAAAGTTGGCATGGTATCATCATATATAATAGTTGCGGGAGAAAGTCTTCACTTTTTCTTCGCTTGTGTCGTTTGCTTATTGCGCCGTAACCATGGATAATCTTCATCGTTTATCAGGATGCTTGGGTCAGCCTTGACTTTGAAGGGGGGAATTTCATGAAACTTTTCATACTCTTCAGACATGTCTGTCTTGCCCTCCACTCCCAGGATGTCCCTTTTTCCTGAAAGAACTATGTGGCGCTTTGGCTCATTGTATGATGTATTCGCTTCCTTATCTTTTCTTTTCCCCGGTCTGGTAGACATGTCCTTCACATAGATAACCTGTGCCACATCATTGGCTAGGACGAACGGTTCGTCAGTGTACCCAAGATTTTTCAGATCCACTGTTGTCATTCCGTACTGTGGGTCTACCTGTACCCCGCCTCCTGACAGATTGACCCACTTGCACTTAAACAAAGGGACCTTAAAATCTACTCCGTAGTCAAGCTCCCATATGTCTACTATGTAACCATAATATGTGTCATTTCCATTGTCGGTTGCTGCATCAAAGCGGACACCGCTGTTTTGGTTGGTGCTCTTTTCATCTTGGTCAATCGTGTAAAATGTATTCCCATTTATCTCGTATCCTTTCCAAATCATTACAGTCGAAGATGGTCCCTTGGACAACAAGTACAGCTCATCACAAACAGTGATGTCACCTCTGAGACGTGTTTCCAACCAACTGCTGAAAGTCCTAATGTGTTCACATGTAATCCAGTCGTCGCACTGCTCCGGGTGTTTGGAGCGCAGACTGTTCTTGTGTTCATCGACATACGGGGTCACCAAGGTAGAGTTCTGTAGAACTGTGTAGTGTGCTTGAGACGAAGAATATCCGTCCCTGCATATTATTGAGTCCCTTCCAAGCGTGCCTTTTCCAGTCAGTCTCCCCTCATACCGCGATTTAGGGAGACCTATCTTCTTAAGGCCAGGAATGAAGTCAACACAAAACCCGATGACATCCTCTGTTTGATGGCCCATGGAGATGCTTCCTTCTGGCCTAGGGCGGTTATGAACATATTTCTTTTGGACTCCCATGAACCTCTCAAAGGGGTACATATTGTGTAGAAATATGGGCCCCAGAATGACAATCTCGTCGACTAGATGAACTAGGACGTGCGTCATGATATTGAAGAAGGATGGTGGGAACACTAGCTCAAAACTGTCAAGACATTGCGCCACATCACTCCTTAGCGTTGGTACGATTTCTGGATCGATCACCTTCTGAGATATTGCATTGAGGAATGCACATAGCTTCACAATGGCTAATCGGACGTTTTCCGGTAGAAGCCCCCTCAATGCAACCGGAAGCAGTTGCGTCATAATCACGTGGCAGTCATGAGACTTTAGGTTCTGGAACTTTTTCTCTGGCATATTTATTATTCCCTTTATATTCGACGAGAAGCCAGTCGGGACCTTCATAGTGAGCAGGCATTGAAAGAATATTTCTTTCTCTTCTTTCGTTAGAGCGTAGCTGGCAGGACCTTCATACTGCTTCGGAGGCATGCCCTCTTTTTCGTGCAAGTGTTGCAGTTCCTCTCGTGCCTCAGGTGTATCTTTTGTCTTCCCATACACGCCCAAGAAGCCTAGCAGGTTCACACAAAGGTTCTTCGTCACGTGCATCACGTCGATCGAAGAGCGGACCTCTAGGTCTTTCCAGTAGGGTAGGTCCCAAAATATAGATTTCTTCTTCCACATGGGTGCGTGATTCTCAGCGTCATTCGGAACAGCTAGTCCGCCGGGACCCTTTCCAAAGATTACGTGTAAATCATTGACCATAGCAAGTACGTGATCACCGGTACGCATGGCGGGCTTCTTCCAGTGATCTGCCTCGCCTTTGAAATTCTTGCCTTTCTTTCAACATTGATGGTTGGTCGGAAGAAATCGATGATGGCCCAGGTACACATTCTTCCTGCAGCTTCCCAGGTATATGCTATCAATGTCAAGTAAACAGTGCGTGCATGCGTGGTATCCCTTGTTTGTCTGTCCTGAAAGGTTACTGAGAGCGGGCCAATCATTGATGGTCATGAACAGCAACGCCTTTAGGTCAAATTCCTCCTTTTTGTGCTCATCCCACGTACGTACACCGTTTCCATTCCACAGCTGTAAAAGTTCTTAAACTAATGGCCTTAGGTACACATCAATGTCGTTGCCGGGTTGCTTAGGGCCTTGGATGAGAACTGGCATCATAATGAACTTCCGCTTCATGCACATCCAAGGAGGAAGGTTATACATACATAGAGTCACGGGCCAGGTGCTGCGATTGCTGCTCTGCTCCCCGAAAGGATTAATGCCATCCGCGCTTAAAGCAAACCATACGTTCCTTGGGTCCTTTGCAAACTCATCCCAGTACTTTCTCTTAATTTTTCTCCACTGCGACCCGTCAGCGGGTGCTCTCAACTTCCCGTCTTTCTTACGGTCCTCACTGTGCCATCGCATCAACTTGGCATGCTCTCCGTTTCTGAACAGACGTTTCAACCGTGGTATTATAGGAGCATACCACATCACCTTCGCAGGAACCCTCTTCCTGGGAGGCTCGCCGTCAACATCACCAGGGTCATCTCGTCTGATCTTATACCGCAATGCACCGCATACCGGGCATGCGTTCAGATCCTTGTAGGCACCGCGGTAGAGGATGCAGTCATTAGGGCATGCATGTATCTTCTCCACCTCCAATCCTAGAGGGCATACAACCTTCTTTGCTGCGTATGTACTGTCGGGCAATTCGTTATCCTTTGGAAGCTTCTTCTTCATTATTTTCAGTAGCTTCTCAAATCCTTTATCAGGAACAGCATTCTCTGCCTTCCACTGCAGCAATTCGAGTACGGTACCGAGCTTTGTGTTGCCATCTTCGCAATTGGGGTACAACCCCTTTTTGTGATCCTCTAACATGTGATCGAACTTCAGCTTCTCCTTTTGACTTTCGCATTGTGTCCTTGCATCGACAATGACCCGACGGAGATCATCATCATCGGGCACATCGTCTGGTTCCTCTTGATCTTCGGCAGCTTCGCCCATTGCAGCACCATCGTGCACATCGTCTGGTGCATCTTGATGTTCAGTTGCATCACCGTATTCAGGGGGCACATAGTTGTCATCGTACTCTTCTTCCTCGCCATCTTCCATCATAACCCCTATTTCTCCGTGCCTCGTCCAAACATTATAGTGTGGCATGAAACCCTTGTAAAGCAGGTGGGTGTGAAGGATTTTCCGGTCAGAGTAAGACTTCGTATTCCCACATATAGGGCATGGACAACACATAAAACCATTCTGCTTGTTTGCCTCAGCCACTTCGAGAAAATCATGCACACCCTTAATGTACTCGAAGGTGTGTCTGTCACCGTACATCCATTGCCGGTTCATCTGCGTGCATTATATATAATTAAGTGTGTCAAAAATCATTACAGAACATCATGAATAGATAACTAAATGACCAAATTAATAGAAGTTCATCATCACATAAAAACCAAAGTACATACATAGTTCTCATCTAACAACATAAAGCTCTGCAGAGCATCTAAATTAATAAACCATACATTGAAACTATGTAAAACATTTCAATGCGAAAACAAATGTGATCATAATCGCAACCAAGGTAACAACTGATCCAACGGCATAATGATACCAAGCCTCGGTATGAATGGCATATTTTCTAATCTTTCTCATCTTCAAGCGTATTGCATCCATCTTGATCTTGTGATCATCGACGACATCCGCAACATGCAACTCCAATATCATCTTCTCCTCCTCAAGTTTTTTTATTTTTTCCTTCAAGAAATTGTTTTCTTCTTCAACTAAATTTAACCTCTCGACAATAGGGTCGGTTGGAATTTCCGGTTCAACAACCTCCTAGATAAATAAAATCTATGTCACGTTGGTCGGCATAATTTTCATAAACAATAAATGAACCAATAGTTATGAAAAGATAATATATACCACATCCGAATCATAGACAGGACGAGGGCCGACGGGGGCGGATACCAAAACCATCGCACTATATAAGATGCAATAATAAAAGTAAGAAAATAATACAAGTATCTATCTAAACAAACAAGTAATAATATTTTTCCTTTCAGAAAGAAGATAAGAACAAGAGGCTCACCATGGTGGTGCCGGCGATGAGATTGGCGCGGGTGATCGACGGTGATGAAGACGGGGACGGGGCGTGACGGACCGCTAAACCTAGATAAATATTAAGGAAAATGGAGCTTGGCGGCCGAGCTTGGAGAGGAGAAACCTTAAGTAGTGTGGCTCGGGCATTCCATCGAACACCTTGTGTGCATAGGAGGTGAGCTAGAGCACCACCAAGCCCTCTCCCCCTCGGCCAGAAAAAACAGAGCAGTGTGCTCTGCTCTTGCGCGAGGGGCTATATATAGGCAGCACCATTAGACTCGGTTGGTGGCATGAACCGGGACTAAAGGGAACCCTTTGGTCCCGGTTCATGCCACCAACCGGGACCAATAGTGGTGGGCCAGGAGCCAGGACCATTGGTCCCGGTTCGTCCCACCAACCGGGACCAAAAGGTCCGGACGAACCGGGACCAATGGCCCACGTGGCCCGGCCGGCCCCCTGGGCTCACGAACCGGGGCAAATAGCTCCATTGGTCCCGGTTCTGGATTGAACCGGGACTAATGGGCTGAACTGGCCTGGGCCATTGCCCCCTTTTCTACTAGTGGAAGCGGGCGTGACAGCGGTCAGGACTTCCGCAAACGTCCCCCACGTTTGTCTCCGGTTTGCAGGAGAAAACGTGTCTGAACTGCGCCGTGGACCGATACAGGCTAATGTTGGATGGCTTCCACGGTTTGGACAGCACGGTCCGGATAGTTGCGGGAGGTTTAAGGGTCGGCATTGGAGATGCCTTTATGACAATTCCTTGCACTTGGGGATTATCACTTCCCATGTGCTACAACTCGGATCCAGGCACGCGGAGAAGCAGTGGCACGCAGGGCGACAGCATCTCAGGGCCGCAAATGGTGACGGTCCAGTCGGAATCGGGTGGGAGCGCCATTGTGAGGGAGTGGCGGTGCAAGAGTAGGTGCGTCATGGGTGAGGAACAGCGGGAGGTAGATGACAACCGAGGGTGGCGATTGCAATTTGCAAAATTGAATTTATGTCCAGTTTATTTTTCATGCGCTTACCAGGATTTGAACTCTAGTAGACCGGGGATACCACTGTCCTTCTAACCATCCAACCACAGGTTGGTTGGTGTGATCACAATCTCACGAGTAAATAACAATCATTTTATTTTGTTCATAAACTGAACCAAGGTAAAGGCATGGGCCATGTGGTTTTTTTGGAAATGGAGGCGTACCCCGGCCTCTGCATCATAATAATGCATGCAACCATCTTATTAAAAAATCTACAAAGTAGCATAAAGTCATAAGTGTATTACAGCTCGCAAGCGGAGCGAAACAAATGAAAAAAAGTATATGCTGACAATCACAACCGATATGGAAATATGAAGGATAAGCTCCCTAGACTCCTATCCTGTTATGCGACCGCCATCTGAACCGGTTGAATATAGCCCGTGCTGCCATCTCCCACTGGTTGCACCCAGTAACCAAAGGCTCCCTGGAGTCCATAGGAGTGAGTAAGGACCACGTATGGATCCATGCGGTAGCTCTGAAGATGACATGCAAAAAAGTTAAAGTGTGTTGTCTGTTAAAAATCAAATCATTCCTACAGTTCCATATAGCCCACAGAAGCGCACATATTCCAATCCGAATACGAGCCACGATATTATGCTCAACCCCAGCTAACCACGTTCCAAACAATGACTCAATTTCAACTAGAGGGTTAATGTTGAAGGCTATATGAATTGTTCTCCAAAGCAATTTGGCGAGTGGGCATTCAAGGAATAAATGTTGTATTGTTTCATAATGATCACAAAAACAACAACACGAATAACCTACCCATCGCCTCTTGATTAAGTTATCCTTGGTGAGTATTACTTGCTTGTGGACGAACCACATAAAGATTTTAATACGCAAGGGAACCTTAACCCTCCAGATATGCAACGATCTTGAGATTGAGCTAGAATTAATAAAATCCATATGGAAAGATTTCACCATAAATACCCCATTTTTGGCTAATCTCAATTGCGTCGAATCCGGATGGTTGGAGAGTTGAACATCTATGAATCTTCGAACCAAGTGCATCCAGGAAGTCCATCGCTCACTGATGATGTCGCTACGACTACGTCAGTATTTCCCCCAAGAGGAGAGGATGATGTATCACAACAACGGTAGGTATTTCCCTCAGTTATGGAACCAAGGTATCAAACCAGTAGGAGAACCAAGCAACACAACGTAAGCAGCGCTTGCACACAAATAACAACACCTCGCAACCCTACGTGTTAAAGGGGTTGTCAATCCCTTCCGGGGTACGGCGCCTCAAGATAGGCAAACGGACATGAGGTAAATTGTAATATATTTAAAAAAAATCGCAAATAAATAAAAGTGCAGCAAGGTATTTTTGTATTTTTTTGGTTTAATAGATCTGAATAAAAGCGCAAAGGAAAAGTAGATCGCAAGGCAAATATATGAGAAAGAAGACCCGTAGGCCGTAGTTTTCACTAGTGGCTTCTCTCGAGAAAAATAGCAAATGGTGGGTAAACAAATTACTATTGGGCAATAGATAGAACTTCAAATAATTATGACGATATCCAGGCAATGATCAATACATAAGCATCACGTCCAAGATTAGTAGACCGACTCCTGCCTGCATCTACTACTATTACTCCACACATTGACCGCTATCCAGCATGCATCTAGTGTAATAAGTTCATGAAAAAACGGAGTAATGCAATAAGAACGATGACATGATGTAGACAAGATCCATTTATCTATATGGCGGTTGATATAGATCTCGTCTTTTTATCCTTAGTAGCAACGATACATACGTGTCGGTTCCCTTTCTGTCACTGGGATCAAGCATCGTAAGATCGAACCCACTACCGGGCACCACTTCCCATTGCAAGATAAATAGATCAAGTTGGCCAAACAAAACCCAAATATCGGAGAAGAAATACGAGGCTATAAGAGATCATGCATATAAGAGATCAAAGAAACTCAAATAACTTTCATGGATATAAAAAGATATAACTGATCATAAACTCAAAGTTCATCAGATCCCAAAACACACACCGCAAAAAGAGTTACATCATATGGATCACCAAGAGACCATTGTATTGAGAATTCAGCAAGAGAGAGAGAGAGAGAGAGAGAGAGAGAGAGAGAGAAAGCCATCTAGCTACTAACTATGGACCCGAAGGTCTACAAAGAACTACTCACGCATCATGGGAGAGGCACCAATGGAAGTGGTGAACCCCTCCTTGATGGTGTCTAGATTGGATCTGGTGGTTCTGGACTCTGTGGTGGATGGATGAATATTTTGTCGATTCCCCTAGGGTTTGTGAATTTTTGGGGTATTTATAGAGAAAAGAGGCGGTCCGGGGGGCACCCGAGGTGGGCACAACCCACCAGGGAGCGCTTGGGCCTCCTGGCGCGCCCTTGTGGGTTGTGCCCCCCTCGGGGCAACCCCCAGGAGCAACCAGGGCCCATTGCCTTCCTTCTGGCCCATAAAAAATCATCGTGGAGTTTCGTGGCATTTGGACTTCGTCTGATATTGATTTCCTATGATGTAAAAAATAGCAACTGGCACTTGGCACTATGTCAATAGGTTAGTACCAAAAATGATATAAAATGACTATAAAATGATTATAAAACATCCAAGATTGATAATAAAACAACATGGAACAATAAAAAATTATAGATACGTTGGAGACGTATCAGCATCCCCAAGCTTAACTCCTACTCATCCTCGAGTAGGTAAGTATTAAAAACAGAATTTTTGATGTGGAGTGCTATTCATCAAGTCATATCAAATTCTTTTCTTTATAGAATGGACATTTGGACTTATATGTGATTCAAAGCAAGTATAGTTTTGACATAATAATTTAGATACTCAAGCATATCAACAAGCAACCATGTCTTTCAAAATATCAATGCTAAAACAAGTTATCCCTAGCCCATCATGCTCAACATTGATCCATTCATGAAACAAACTCGAATATTAGCTACACCCAATACTTAAGTACAATCATATTGCCTCCTAGTTGGTGCTTTTGTAAGAGAAGATGGAGATTCAAATTCAAAAATAAAAATTGCATAAAGTAAAAGAAAGGCCCTTCGCAGAGGCAAGTAGGGATTTGTAGAGGTGCCAAAGCTCAAAGCGAAAAAATTGAGTTAAAAACATTTTGAGAGGTGTATCTATCCCACCAACGAAAACAATGTAGAGCTACGAACACTTTCCATGCTAGATATGCCATAGGCGGTTCCCAAATAGAAAATAATGTTTATTTCTTTTTCCACCATACTTTCACTTTTCATGGCTAACGTATTCACGGGTGCCCTCCATACCAAAACTTTTCAAGGAATTTATTATTTGACAACATAAAGTAAATTCATTTTTGCATTTCGGGACTGGGAATCCCTAAAACCTTTGCCTTACTCTCGTGCAATGAGAAGTGAATAAACACTCATCACGAGAATAACACATCCAGCATGGAAAATATTAGCCACCCGTTACCGTTCCGTGAGCGAAACGAAATACACAAAAGAGAAGTTTATTTTGAAAATTAGAGATGGCACATGCAAATTTGCTTATACCGGCAAAAAAATACCGCATATAGGTAGATATAGTGGACTCATGTGGCAAAACTTGTTTAAAGGATTTTGGATGCACAAGTAGAGATCATACTTGGTCCAAAATGAAGGCTAGCAAAAAGATTGAGAAGCGACCAACCAAGAAATTGTTGGAAATATGCCTTAGAGGCAATAATAAAATGATTATTATTATATTTCCTTGTTCATGATAATTGTCTATTATTCACGCTTTAATTGTGTTATCCGGAAATCGTAATACATGTGTGAATACATAGACCACAACATGTCCCTAGTGAGCCTCTAGTTGACTAGCTCGTTGATCAACAGATAGTCATGGTTTCCTGACTATGGACATTGGATGTCATTGATAATGGGATCACATCATTAGGAGAATGATGTGATGGACAAGACCCAATTCTAAGCATAGCACAAGATCGTGTAGTTCGTTTGCTAGAGCTTTTCCAATGTCAAGTATCATTTCCTTAGACCATGAGATCGTGTAACTCCCGGATACCGTAGGAGTGCTTTGGGTGTACCAAACGTCACAACATAATTGGGTGACTATAAAGGTATACTACAGGTATCCCCTAAAGTGTCTGTTGGGTTGACACGGAGACTGGGATTTGTCACTTCGTATGACGGAGAGGTATCTCTGGGCCCACTCGGTAATACATCATCATAATGAGCTCAATGTGACCAAGTAGTTGGTCACGGGATCATGCATTACTGTACGAGTAAAGTGACTTGCCGGTAACAAGATTGAACGAGGTATTGGGATACCGACGATCAAATCTCGGGCAAGTAACGTACCGATGGACAAAGGGAATTGTATACGGGATTACTTGAATCCTCGACATCGCGGTTCATTCGATGAGATCATCGTGGAACATGTGGGAGCCAACATGGGTATCCAGATCCCGCTGTTGGTTATTGGCCGGAGAGCTGTCTCGGTCATGTCTGCGTGATTCCCGAGCCCGTAGGGTCTACACACTTAAGGTTCGGTGACGCTAGGGTTGTAGAGATATTAGTATGCGGTAACCCAAAAGTTGTTCGGAGTCCCGGATGAGATCCCGGACGTCACGAGGAGTTTCGGAATGGTCCGGAGGTGAAGATTTGTAAATAGGAAGTCTAGTTTCGGCCACCAGGAAAGTTTCTGGGGTCACCGATATTGTACCGGGACCACCGAAAGGGTCCCGGGGGTCCACCAGGTGGGGCCACCAATCCCATAGGGCCCCATGGGATGAAGTGGGAAGGTAACCAGCCCCTGGTGGGCTGGTGCGCCCCACTTGGGCCTCCCCCTGCGCCTAGGGTTGGAAACCCTAGGGGTGGGGGCGCCCCACCTGACTTGGGGGCCAAGTCCCCCCCCCCTTTGCCCCCCCCTTGAGATTGGATCTCTAGGGGGCCGCCCCCCAGGGCCCCTATATAAAGAGGGGGGAGGGAGGGCTGCGCACCCTAGTCCCTGGCGCCTCCCTCTTCCCCCCGTAACACCTCTCCCTCTCGCTGAGCTTGGCGAAGCCCTGCCGAGATTCCCCGCTACTTCCACCACCACGCCGTCGTGCTGCTAGATCTCCATCAACCTCTCCTTCCCCTTGCTGGATCAAGAAGGAGGAGACGTCTTCCCCAACCGTACGTGTGTTGAACGCGGAGGTGTCGTCCGTTCGGCACTAGGATCTTCGGTGATTTGGATCACGACGAGTACGACTCCATCAACCCCGTTCTCTTGAACGCTTCCGCTCGCGATCTACAAGGGTATGTAGATGCACTCCTCTCTCTCGTTGCTAGATCACTCCATAGATTGATCTTGGTGAGGCGTAGAAAAATTTTATTTTCTGCAACGTTCCCCAACAGTGGCATCATGAGCTAGGTCTATGCGTAGTTTCTATGCACGAGTAGAACACGATTTTGTTGTGGGCGTAGATGTTTTCAATTTACTTGCCACTAATAGTCTTATCTTGTTTCGGCGGCATCGTGGGATGAAGCGGCCCGGACCGAACTTACACGTACGCTTACGTGAGACAGGTTCCACCGACTGACATGCACTAGTTGCATAAGGTGGCTAGCGAGTGTATGTCTCTCCCACTTTAGTCTGATCGGATTCGATGAAAAGGGTCCTTATGAAGGGTAAATAGAAATTGGCATATCACGTTGTGGTTTTGGCGTAGGTAAGAATTGTTCTTGCTAGAACCCTATAGCAGCCACGTAAAACTTGCAACAACAATTAGAGGACGTCTAACTTGTTTTTGCAGCATATGCCTTGTGATGTGATATGGCTAAAAGGATGTGATGAATGATATATATGTGATGTATGAGATTGATCATGTTCTTGTAATAGGAATCATGACTTGCATGTCGATGAGTATGACAACCGGCAGGAGCCATAGGAGTTGTCGTAATTATTGTATGATCCGCGTGTCATTGAATAAACGCCATGTAATTACTTTACTTTATTGCTAAACCGTTAGCCATAGTAGTAGAAGTTATAGTTGGCGAACAACTTCATGGAGACACGATGATGGAGATCATGATGATGGAGATCATGGTGTCATGCCGGTGACGATGATGATCATGGCGCCCCGAAGATGGAGATCAAAAGGAGCAAAATGATATTAGCCATATCATGTCACTATTTTATTGCATGTGATGTTTATCATGTTTTTGCATCTTATTTGCTTAGAACGACGGTAGTAAATAAGATGATCCCTCATCATAATTTCAAGAAAGTGTTCCCCCTAACAGTGCGCCATTGTGAAAGTTTGTTGTTTCGAATCACCACGTGATGATCGGGTGTGATAGATTCTAACGTCCACATACAATGGGTGTAAGACAGATTTACACATGCAAAACACTTAGGTTGACTTGATGAGCCTAGCATGTACAGACATGGCCTCGGAACACAAGAGACCGAAAGGTCGAACATGAGTCGTATAGAAGATATGATCAACACGAAAATGTTCACCGATGATGACTAGTCCGTCTCACGTGATGATCGGACATGGTCTAGTTGACTCGGATCATGGATCACTTAGATGACTAGAGGGGTGTCTATCTGAGTGGGAGTTCATGAAATAATTTGATTAGATGAACTTAATTATCATGAACTTAGTCTAAAACTTTTGCAATATGTCTTGTAGATTAAATGGCCCACGCTAATGTTACCCTCAACTTCAACGCGTTCCTAGAGAAAACCAAGCTGAAAGACGGCAACAACTACACGGACTGGGTCCGGAACTTCAGGATCATCCTCATAGCTGCCAAAAGAGCATATGTCCTAGATGCACCGCTAGGTGAAGCACCCGTCTTCCCTGCAACTCAAGACGTTATGAACGCCTGGCAGTCGCGTCTTGATGACTACTCCCTCGTTCAGTGTGGCATGCTTTACAGCCTAGAACCGGGGCTCCAAAAGCGTTTTGAGCAACACGGAGCATATGAGATGTTCGAAGAGCTGAAAATGGTTTTCCAAGCTCATGTCCGGGTCGAGAGATATGAAGTCTCCGACAAGTTTTATAGTTGTAAGATGGAGGAAAATAGTTTTGTCAGTGAGCACATACTCAAAATGTCTGGGTTGCACAACCGCTTGTCCCAGCTGGACATTAACCTCCCGGACGAGGCGGTCATTGACAGAATCCTTCAGTTGCCCCCACCTAGCTACAAGAGCTTTGTGATGAACTACAATATGCAGGGGATAGTGAAAACTATTCCGGAAGTATTTTCAATGCTGAAATCAGCGGAGGTGGAAATCAAAAAGGAACATCAAGTGTTGATGGTCAATAAAACCACTAGTTTCAAGAAAGGCAAGGGTAAAAAGAACTTCAAGAAGGACGGCAAGGGAGTTGTCGCGCCCGGTAAGCCAGTTGCCGGGAAGAAGCCAAAGCATGGACCCAAACCTGAGACTTAGTGCTTTTATTGCAAGGGAAGCGGACACTGGAAGCGGAACTGCCCCAAGTACTTAGCAGACAAGAAGGCCGGCAACACTAAAGGTATATGTGATATACATGTAATTGATGTGTACCTTACCAGTACTCGTAGTAGCTCCTGGGTATTTGATACCGGTGCGGTTGCTCATATTTGTAACTCAAAACAGGAGCTGCGGAATAAACGGAGACTGGCGAAGGACGAGGTGACGATGCGCGTCGGGAATGGTTCCAAGGTCGATGTGATCGCTGTCGGCATGCTACCTCTACATTTACCTACGGGATTAGTTTTAAACCTCAATAATTGTTATTTAGTGCCAGCTTTGAGCATGAACATTGTATCTGGATCTCGTTTAATATGAGATGGCTACTCATTTAAATCCAAGAATAATGGTTGTTTTATTTATATGAGAGATATGTTTTATGGTCATGCCCCGCTGGTCAATGGTTTATTCTTAATGAATCTCGAACGTGATGTTACACATATTCATAGTGTGAATACCAAAAGATGTAAGATTGATAATGATAGTCCCACATATCTGTGGCACTGCCGCCTTGGTCACATTGGCGTCAAATGCATGAAGAAGCTCCATACAGATGGACTTTTGGAGTCTCTTGATTTTGAATCATTTGACATGTGCGAACCATGCCTCATGGGTAAAATGACCAAGACTCTGTTCTCCGGAACAATGGAGCAAGCAACCAACTTATTGGAAATTATACATACTGATGTGTGCGGTCCAATGAGCGTTGAGGCTCACGGTGGCTATCGTTATGTTCTCACTCTCACTGATGACTTGAGTAGACATGGGTATGTCTACTTGATGAAACACAAGTCTGAGACCTTTAAAAAGTTCAAGGAATTTCAGAATTAGGTAGAGAATCAACGTGACCGAAAAATAAAGTTCTTACGGTCAGATCGTGGAGGAGAATATTTAAGTCATGAATTTGGTACGCACTTAAGGAAATGTGGAATCGTTTCACAACTCACGCCGCCTGGAACACCTCAGCGTAACAGTGTGTCCGAACGTCGTAATCGCACTCTATTGGATATAGTGCGATCTATGATGTCACTCACCGATTTACCGCTATCATTTTGGGGATACGCTCTAGAGACAGCTACATTCACTTTAAATAGGGCACCGTCTATATCCGTTGAGACGACAGCGTATGAATTATGGTTTGGGAAGAAACCTAAGCTGTCGTTTCTAAAAGTTTGGGGATGCGATGCTTATGTCAAGAAACTTCAACCTAAAAAGCTCAAACTCAAGTCAGAAAAATGCGTCTTCATAGGATATCCTAAGGAAACCATTGGGTATACCTTCTACCTTAGATCCGAAGGCAAGATCTTTGTTGCCAAGAACGGGTCCTTTCTGGAGAAAGAGTTTCTCTCGAAAGAAATAAGTGGGAGGAAAGTAGAACTCGATGAAGTACTGCCTCTTGAACCGGAAAGTAGCGCAGCTCAGGAAGATGTTCTTGTGGTGCCTGCACCGACTAGAGATGAAGTTAATGATGATGATCAAGGTACTCCGGATCAAGTTGCTACTGAACTTCGTAGGTCCACAAGGACACGTTCCACGCCAGAATGGTATGGCAACCCTGTCCTAGAAATCATGTTGTTAGACAACGGTGAACCTTTGAACTATGAAGAAGCGATGGCGGGCCCAGATTCCAACAAATGGCTTGAAGCCATGCAATCCGAGATAGGATCCATGTATGAAAACAAAGTGTGGACTTTGACAGACTTGCCCGATGATCCGCGAGCGATAGAAAACAAATGGATCTTTAAGAAGAAGACGGACGCGGATGGTAATGTTACCATCTATAAAGCTTGACTTGTCGCTAAGGGTTATCGGCAAGTTCAAGGGGTTGACTACGATGAGACTTTCTCTCCCGTAGCAAAGCTGAAGTCCGTCTGAATCATGTTAGCAATTGCTGCATACTATGATTATGAGATATGCTAGATGGATGTCAAAACGGCATTCCTTAACGGCTATCTTAAGGAAGAACTGATATGATGCAGCCGGAAGGTTTTGTCGATCCTAAGAGTGCTAACAAGGTATGCAAGCTCCAGCGATCCATTTATGGGCTGGTGCAAGCATCTCGGAGTTCGATCATTCGCTTTGATGAGATGATCAAAGCGTTTGGGTTTATGCAGACTTATGGACACTACTGGAATCAGCTACTTTGCCATCTGCCAGCTCTTTGCCGTCAGCTAGCAGACGGCAAAGAAGCTCTTTTCCATCAGCTACCCGAAAGCAGACAACAAAGAACTGGCTGATGGCAAAGAAAGCCTTTGCCATCAGCCAGTTCTTTGCCGTCCGCTAGCTGACGGCAAAGAATATTTGTCGTCTGCTAGCAGACGGCAAAGAGGGAGGGGGCCCACTGAGGAGCTGCTTAATAAAACTTAACGTCCCCCCTCTTTGCCGTCTGCTAGCAGACGGCAAAGAGCAAAAAAGCGGACGGCAAAGATTCAACATATCTAACGGCGCGCCCCACCCCGCCCTCTCTCTGTTTCTCTCCCCACACGCGCGCCACCGCCCCCAGCACTCGCCGCCGCCCGGTCGCCCCGCTGC